>NC_142016.1:16521357-16773857 GCF_049901735.1 Notechis scutatus | reverse complement strand
GGGTATCTTCCGTCTCTGCTCTCTGTTCTCAGGAGAATGAAGAGTTGATGGTCAGGTTAAAAGCTAAAAGCTCCTGAATCTCTCCTGAGATTTAGCATCTTGATCTTTAAACAAGCCTTGGAGAGCTTTTTCAAAAAAAGAGGACACGTTCAAACACATCTTACCCCTGAGTAAAGTAGGTGACACATTCACCTTAAATTAAAAGAACAGTCTCTTCATGTCCAGCCCTAGTGAAATGAAGTTCACAGAAGGACTGAGGAGGAGAAACCAGTGAGGAGTGTCCTCATGAAGAAGAGAATGCGAGACTGAAAGACAAATCTGCTGGAGGGAAGAGAAGTAGAATTAGAATTAATTAGTAGAATTAATTAGAATTACCAGAGTTTAAAAGATTGTTATGTAGCAGAAGCTCCTAGGAAATATTCTTGACAATTGCGTGGTTCTCTTCTATAATAAACACATCACTGACTTCTATAGAGTAGCTTAAAAGAGTGTATTTCCATTGGACTGTCATAGCCACCATCTTGGTTTTTTTTTTGTCTACACTATGCAGACACTATGACTTAAAACTTCTCAAAAAAGAGAAGTTTGAAAGAGATGTAGGATTCAAGAACCCAGTCATCATGCAGATGAAGAACACATGAAGAACGGGAATTTGCAGGAATTGGGTATGTGTAGCCTAGTGGACTAGGGCTGACATGATAGCAGGGTTCCAATATCTGAGAAGCTGCCTCAAAGAACAGGGGTCAACCTGTTTTCCAAAGCACCAAAGAAGGCAAGGCAAGAAACAATGGATGGAAATGAACCAAGGAGAGAAACAACCTAGAACTGGGGAGAAATTTCCTAAGAGTGAGAACAATTGCCATAATCAGTGGAACAGGTTGCCTACAGAAGTTGTGGGTAGTCCAACCCTGGAGGATTTTAAGAAGAGATTAGACAGCCATTTGTTTGGAATGATATAGGGTCTCCTGCTTGAACGGTCAGTTGGACTAGATGAGCTCCAAGATCCCTTCTAACTCTGTTATTCAGAATAAGAGAGAACCCAAAGCTTTATCTCAGCAAACGAATTTTGTTTTTGCTTTAGGAATTACAAGGGACATTTCAACCAGAGGTGGGATTCAATTTTTTTTTTTACTATTGGTTCTGTGGGCGTGGCTTGGTGGGTGTAGTGTGGCTTGGTGGGCGTGGCAGGGGAAGGATACTGTAAAAACTCCATTCCCTCCCCATTCCTTGTTGTGGTTAGCCAGCAGCAGGTATGGATGGCTGAGGAGAGCGAGGACTCAGATGAGGGGCCAGGACCATTAGGGAGTGGACTGCTGCCTTCAGAGATTGTGGACTGCTGCCTTCAGAGATTGTGGGGGATGAGGAGGTTCCTGAGGAGCCTGTGCCAAGTGTGCATGCACACAGGATTGCTTGCAGGAAAGAGCAGCTGCAACAGCACGGGCGACTCAGGAGTAAGGCTGCAAGGTAATGGTCCCTCCTTCAAGAAGATAAAAGGCAGCTGTGAAGCTAACGTTCTTTGCAGGAAGCAAAGACATTTTGAAACTCAGCCTCATGGATATTACAGTATTTTAAGTTGGACTCTTGTGTTGTGAAATATGTCTTATCTGTGAGTCTTGGCAGTCTCGTACAGTTTTGGCAAGGTATGTGCTTATCAAAGTTAATTAGTAAGACTCATTAAAAGGTTTCTGTTCCCTTTGGTTATTGTTTGTCTTCTTGGAAAAGGGTTTGGGTCAGAACATTCCTTGAGAAAGGTTATTGCAAAATCCCATTCCCTCCCCACCCCACTAACCTGCTTTCCAGCTCCGTTCTCCTGTGCAAGGCAACAAAAGGAGACCCAGCCGATCAGCTGGGACTCAATGGGAGGCAGAGAATAGATGGCGCCGGGGCCAATCAGAGGTGGTATTTTCTGGTTCTCCAAACTACTCAAAATTCCCACTACCGGTTCTCCAGAACTGGTCAGAACCTGCTGAATACCACCTCTGGTTTCAGCTAGCAAAAGTGAAAATCAGTTGGGAAAATATGAATTGTGTGTCTTATATTTTTTTTTAAAAAAACTAAAAACTGGACATTTCCATGTTTCTTTTTTAAATGTTCAGCTTCAGATTATATTGTATAAAGAACTTAGTTTACAAAAGAAGAAGTTATGAAATCCCTGCTCAGCTTTTGTCAAGTATTCAGAGAGCATTTCAAGAGTTTCAGACATTCTCTCTTCAAAGCCTCTTTTACTGAATGCAGGCCTGAGGCATTTGATCTATGGCCTGCATAAACAGAGATGTCAGGATGGCTAGAAAACATGGGGAACTTCAAGGAGTCCCCACTGCAAGGGTTTTATATATATATGTGTGAGACATGCAATGCTTCCAAAACAAAATGCATAGACTCCTATGCTGCATCCAGCTTTCAGTTAAACCTAATTTTAGCCATCAAACACCTGCCAAATTGATTTTATGGGCTTGATACCAGTTAATCACTTTACATTTCAAGCTCCAGCAACATTTTGCAATCTACTAAACTAAACTCTGGGTCTGAGGTACACCTGCAGCAAAATGACTAGGAAATGAGGCAACAGAGTTGGAGGTGAAAAAACAGGCTTGGTGGGGTAAAAAAAAATCTCATTTTGTGTGTGTGTGTGAAGTCCAGCTTCCTTAGAATATATGTTTTGATTAGGCCAACCAATGGGAAAAGTTTGGATAGGAGTTATAAACTTTGGAAATTCCAAAAACTCTTTATTAAACACATTGGTTAGAAGTTGGTAGGAGGAAGGTAGGAGTAAGTGATAAGTATAGCTCCGCGATGGCGAACCTATGGCACGTGTGCCAGAGGTGGCAGGCAGAGCCCACTCTGTGAGCATGCGAGCTGTCACTCCAGCTCAGCTGCACAGGTGCATGTGCCTCCTGCCGGCCAGCTGGTCTTCCGGTCTCTGCCATGCATGTGTGGGGCGCATGCAAGAGGCGGTGCACATGAGCAGCTGAGGATGATTGGCTGGGTCTTCTTTGGTTGCCTTGCACAGGAGAACAGAGCTGGAAAACAGGTCAGTGGGGTGGGGAGGGAATGGGGATTTTCCGGTATATCCTTCCCCTGCTACACACCCACCAAGCCATGCCACGCCCTCAGAACCAGTAGTAAATTTTGGGGAATCCGACCACTGCTGGAAAGGCTGGTGATTTTGATCCCGTTTTCCCCACTCTTATTCTTGTAGGTTTGGTGGGTTGAAGCCTGGGTACAATTGGCGGCTGGCATAAAATAATCCTGTAGAGCAGGGGTCTCCAACCGTGGCAACTTTACGACTTGTGAACTTCCACTCCCAGAATTCCTCAGCCAGCATGCTCTGGCCAAAGAATTCTGGGAGTGGTAGTCCAGTTGTAAAGTTGCCAAGGTTGGAGACCCTGTTAGAGCATTTACGCTTTTTAAAAACACTGCAAAATTGCTGAATGGGACTTTTCGCCTCCTACCCTTGGCCGCGCCTCCTTCTCTGCCAGTGTTCCTCCTTGGGCGATTTTCCTCTGACTTTTCTCCTTGGTTGACACACCCCACCGATTCGTCCTGGGCAATGGGCCACAGCCCCTCCGTCCCACATGCTTTGGCGCGGCTGATTGGCCGAAGGGTGGTTTGTCCTGGGTTTCCCCCCACTCGGGACAGTTAGCCGCCAACCAATCAGCTAGCTGCCAATGCCAGCAGCCATAAGACATGGTGCGATCATGGTGGCGGGGTTTGGGGGGAGGGGCTGCAGCCAAAATGGCTTTAGGAAAGCCAAGTGCTTTTTAGGACAAGGAAGGGGAGGGGGAAAGTAAGTAAGTAAGGGAAGGGAAGAGAGGGAGAGAGGTAAGTACGCCATTTTCATCCAAGGGTGGAAGGGGGAGAGAAAGAAAAGAAAAGAAAGGAGAATAGCCTGAGGAGGAATACTGGTGGAGAAGGAGGTGCGGCCAAGGGTAGGAGATGAAAAGTCCTAGATCTGCAAAATTGTGTACCCATATTTGGGATTTTTATTTATTTATTTACTTTGGCAGAACTATTATGGGAGTTTCCAGGAAACTGAAGATCCCAGGAAGTTCCAGAACATGGTCACTCCTGCACTAAGCCTTGTTTGAGCGTGTTTTAATGTGAAGCTAAAACCAGATAAATAAATTACATGATGGGTTAAAATTATATGTAAATGAGACCCTCAGAGATACTTATGGCAAGCAGAACGAACCTGCCGTTGGTTTCCATTGATCTTCAACTATCATTTAATGAGATCTCCAGGTTGTTTTGCTTTCTGCTTTGAAGCTTCCAGGTTGGGTGGTATAAAATGGACAGAAGGCATCCATTTAAATAAAGGAATGACAGCTGGATTTAATTTTGTGAAGAAGAAAAATCTGCTACATTAAGGTGCATCTCTGCCTTGTGGCATCTCCTCGGCTGCCTCTATTTGCACTGGCTGAATGGTAGGAGATGTTTCTGATGGGCCTTAATTCCCTGGAGGAAATTAAATGGCTTTGCAAAATTATTTCATCATTTGTTGCAAAGGCGTTGGAATAGATGGATGGGTTCACCATTCCCCCCCACCCCAACCAGGAGAAACGTTCTCACTGTGTCATTGTCCTTAATAAATGTGACACTCAGAATTGGTTGCTGCATCATAGCTGGGAGCTCCTACCTCCGAGGATCATGGCCTCTGCAAAGAGATCCTGGATAGGTCATGCTCCTTTCACATTACAGCAGTTACTAAAGCCTGCCAAGTGCTCTATACAAATCTGTTCCCAGAGGTTCATCCCTCCCCACACTCCAAAATAGGATAAGTGCCTCACTGTACACAGGCTACCTGTCTGGAGTGGTCAATGCCTGGCACTTACTTTGTAAAGAAATGAGCCAGCTAACTCAATCAGTGGAACGTGTGGCCCAGGCAGAAGGGTGGGCCAGGAGCACATCATTATCATGCTTGTTTTACGTGCAAGGGCCCTTCGCTTGCAGTCCTCTTGCTGCAGCACCAGAAGCCAGTCTCAATGAGAGGCAGAACTCAGCCAACCTCTGGAATTGGCTTTCACGCCAGCATTTTGTTTTGGGGTATGTGTGTGGAACCTCTTTGGCACATTTGCATTGGCTGCTTCTGCTAACAAAAGACATTCCCCAACCTTTGCCAGCCATTCCTTTGCATGTGCGGGTACACGCAGATACACACACACACACACACACACACACAAGCTGATCATTCAGAATGAATAGCATCTTTATTGCATCATGTAGATTTTATTGTTGTTTTTTTTAAAAAAACAAGCAAATGTGCCTTGTTGCTTTAGAGGAGAAGTTAAGACATTTACAGAATCACTCAACTGGTTATTATAAGAACCATTCTTGTCATTTTAAGAAGTGGTGATTGATTTTGCTCCTTGGCCCCTTCTCTCTCTCTCTCTCCTCACCATCCCATCTTCCTTTTGTGTTGTGGTGTTGTTTAGAAATTCTGCCTCCAGAGATGGCTGTGCTGTTTTCATTGCTTTTCAGAGCTTGTAATGGCAGAGGATTTTTTTTTTTTTACATTTCATAAGTTAATAAACAAATGGAAAACAGCCCGGTTTGCTTATAGCTCAGTCTTTTTTTGCAACAATACTTTCTGGGTTCTGATTTTGTTAAGGGAGCTCAGCAAAAAGCCTCCGCTGTGATTGGCGGTGGGAATGCATTCGGATTTGCCAATTCTACTCGCCTCTCCCCTGACTGAATCACATGGGGCAGCTTTGGGGATCAAGGCTACAAAAACACCCATATAGTATAATTGGACTTCCTGCATGGGAATGGGAGGGGGGTGGTAGGAGAAGAAGCAGAGCAAAACAAGGGGTACATTCCAAAGACCACCAGAGTTGAGAAATAAGCAGCCGCTACACAAGGTTGACTGCAAAAAGCAGGAAGGCGGGGTCCAGTTTACCAACCTGGAAACCAATCTCCACTGAAAACAGGGTGCTTAACAGATAATGGATAATCAGAGTTGGAAGGGACCTTGTAGATCATCTAGTCCAACCCCCTGACCAAGCAGGAGACCCTACACCATTTCTCACAGATTCTCCCAATCTCTTCTCCCAATCTCTTCTTGAAAGTCTCAAGTGATGACGCTCCCACAACTTCCAAGGGAAACTTCTGTTCCATTGGTTGAATGTTCTCACTGTCAGAAAGTTTCTCCTTATTTCCAGGTTGAATCTCTCCGTGTTCAGTTTCCATCCATTATTCCTTGTCTGGCCTTCAGGTGCTTTGGAAAATAGCTTGACCCCCTTCCTCTCTGTGGCAGCCCCTCAAATATGTCTCCCCTCCTCCTCCTCCTCTTCACTAGACTAGCCATGCCCAGTTCCTGTAACCGTTCTTCATATGTTTTAGTCTCCAGTCCCTGACTCTTGCACTCTCCTGGCAGGAGTCACAAGGGCCTTGTTGGTCAACAGCTTCCATAATAGGATAGTTTCAATGCTAGAGAAGTACTCGAGCACTCAAAGAAAAGAAGGCTCGTAGAAGACGTTGCGTTGTGTAATCCTCTCTGGGACGTAGCGTTAAAATTGAGGCAGAGGTAATGGAGGATTCAAGAACCTCAGAAGATCGTTGCTAAGCTAATTGTTGATTTTCCAAGCAGATGTTTGCCATGAAGTGGCCCGATTCCATCCTGAAAGGCATGTAAAAGTCAACTGGAAAAAATGGAATCCAGATACTGGAATTGGCAGAGTGATGGAGACTTGTTGGGCAATTCCCCGTAAGCGTTGGGTGTGTCTCAAGGCAGGAAAACAAAATCTTTCGTCTGAACTAGATGTGTGGCAGATTGCTCAAGTGGGTGTAGGAAGAGGAGGTTGAGAAATTGTTTAGGGGAACTGAGGACAAAAAGGCCATGAGAACTAAACTGGTGTCAATGCTGGGGTATGCACACGGTCTACTTTGTCGCCAGGGATATGACTAGTTTCTTTGTCAAGCACAGGAAATCAGCAGTCCAGGCAATTCAAATAAATTGTATATTAATGCTCTCTCTACAAGAATCTGAACCACTAACGTTCAAAGCCAATTTTGGTACCTATGAGTCGGCAGAATTCAAGATGGGATGGACTTAGATGTCTTGTAGGTACGAAGGGACTCAAGACTGATGCTGCATTTGATCCCTCCCTTGGGCTCAATCTGGCCATCTCCTACATCGTGGTTGGAATAATGATAGCAGTTGGATCAATATTACACTGGAATTAAAAAAAGATTAATTTGGTTTGTGTTTATTCATGTAGGCGAGGGAAAGAAAATGGAAGATTTGACATTGGAGCAAACAAGATGCCAGGATTCCAGTGATCACCCTAATTAAATCATAAGCTTCGAGCCAAGCTTCAAAATTCATAATTCAGCTTCTCCAGTGAAACACGTTCATGGGCTGGGTGTCATCACTCACATTCTCCAATAAAGGATTTTCGGGGGTAGAATACCCGGTTGCCTGAGTTACAATCTTTGTGAGATAAGCTTGGAATGTGCTTCTGATTTTATTTGCTGTATGCTCCTTCAGGTCTTTTCCCCCCCTCTTTCTCATGGCAACTTGGAAACAGTTGCTTGAATGATTCCAAGTTGCAATTCAGTTCAAAGACATTTGCTGTTGCTCTCAGATGAATATCCTATTCCAACATGATGGAAGCTTCTTCCTTACTTTATGTGGGAATGTCCTTGGGGGAGAGGAAGAAAAACCATACTCTAGAGCAGGGGTCTCCAACCTTGGCAACTTTAAGACTTGTGGACTTCAACCCCCAGAATTTCTCAGTCAGCAAAATCCCCATTCCCTCCCCACCCCACTAACTTGCTTTCCAGCTCCGTTCTCCTCTGCAAGGCAACCAAAGAAGACCCAACCAATCAGCTGGGACTCGGGAGGCAGAGAATAGATGGGAGCCGGGCCAGTCAGAGGTGGTATTTGCTGGTTCTCCAAACTACTCAAAATTTCTGCTACTGGTTCTCTAGAACTGGTCAGAACCTGCTGAATATCACTTCTGATGCTCAGCTTGATTAATGTCTTAATATGTATCTTAGTATGTATCTTAATATGCATGCAAAGTCAAGCTTTTGGTTAATCTATGTTTTGGTGTATTGCACAAATCCTGAAAACACATTCATTAAGTTTAAGCATTTTATGTGACCCCAGCCAATAATAATAAATTATGAAGGGGCAGCCAAGGTGAGGCTTCTTTGTAGTGGCTGGGATGCTAAAATCTTATGTTACAAGATTCCTTTATCCCAAGCCACCTGTAATCTGAGTTTCACACCCACCCACAAACTAACAAAGATTGGGGGTATGCAAAGTTGTGATTCAGATCAAAGACTAATTCCAATACGTCACCTGAATTGTTAAATTAAGCTGATAAAAATGTGAGTGCACATACAAGCACATATGCATGCATAGGAGTCTAGTGAATCTGCTAATTGAGTTTAACTTATCCCATTTGATCCATTGAATCAATTCAGCAATTCAACTTGAAGATTCAATTTGAAAGGATGATTTAATGGAATCACCCCTGAATCGAAGCTACAAATTAAACCTCTGCATATGCCTAATAACTATTAATGTGCTTGCTGGTCACAAAAAATTGCCTAAAAGAGCAAGTGATTGGGTAATCAACATTCTTATTTGAAACAACATCGAGGCTATTAATCCCAATTGTGTCACATAAGGGAGAAGGACTGGTTCACAGCAGGAAGCTATGGCTTACATATTTGAAATGCCAGAAGTCAGGAGTTGGATCACATCATGAACACAAGCATGTCTCGATTTTGCTTTAAAAAAATATCCCTGTTCAACCTAGTCAAGGATTTGTATAGTACTATAATGTTTGGGCGTATGTCAACTAGAGGAAAAAACGCCTTTTTTTTTTTTGCGTTTGGGGTCAGAGGGGATAATTGGGGGCATGACAGGAAAAGAAAGTAACACTTGTTGCCCATTTGCCATAACATGGTCACTTACCTTGTAGACAGATCGCCCACCTTGCCACAACAGGTTGCCCAGAACATCTGTCAGCATTCATATCATGCTGAGTTATGAGCGTGCTAAATTCTTAGGTTCCATTTTCAGGGGAATCAGTTTATTTAGCAAGAATGGACACCCTGTCAGATTTGCCCATTGCAGTACAGGTCAAGGCTTCAGACCAACTAGGTTGATTAAACTCTCTTCCCTTAGGCACAACAGGTCAGATCATAGGTTTATTACAGAAAATTAGAAAATCTATACCGCTTACAGAGAAGTTGACCATCAAGCCATATTTAACAAAATGAAATTCAATGTAGAGAAAAGTAAAGTCCCACACTTAGGCAAGAAAAACCAAAAGTACACATATAATTGACTGGGTGAAACCAGGCTCAATAGCAGTAACTGTGAGAGGGATCTTGGAGTCTTAGTGGACAACCAGCTAAATAGGAGCCAGCAGTGTGCAGCAGCAGCCAAAAGAGCCAATGCAATCCTAAATTGCATTAACAGAGGGATACAATCAAGATCAAGTGAGTGATCACTTGATACCACCCTGTAAAGCCTTAATATCACTCTGTAAAGCCTTAATAAGAGTGGAGTGACTAGATAGTTGGATATTGCTTGTACTCAATACAAGCAAAACGCAATGGAGCCACCTCAGTCCATCCCTTCCTTAGATGGGTTGTCCTTCTGCTTTTCCCTGTGTAAACAGGTCAATATTTCCAGCTAACGGTTACAGGAACTGGGCATGGCTAGTCTAGTGAAGAAAAGGACCAGGGGAGACATGGTGTTCCAATATACCTACAATATACTTATGAAAAGTAAAGTTTTACATTTAGGCAAGAAAACCCCAAAGTATACATATAGACTGTGTGAAACCAGGCTTAAATAGCAGTTACTGTGAGAGAGATCTTTGAATCTTAGTGGACAACCAGTTAAATATGAGCCAGCGGTGTGCATCAGCAGCCAAAAATGCCAATGCAATCGTAAGTTGCATTAACAGAGGGATACAATCAAGATCAAGTAAGGTACTAATACCACTCTATAAAGCCTTAGTAAGGCCACACCTAGAGTACGGCATCTAGTTTTGGTCACCACACTATAAAAAGATGTTGAGATTCTAGAAAAAGTACAGAGAAGAGCACCCAGGATGATTAGGGGCAGTGGTGGGGTTCAAATAATTTAACAACTGGTTCTCTGCCCTAATGGCTGGCTGGGTAGGAATGGCTGGGTGGTCATGTGACTGGGTGGGTGTGGCCAACTTGACATCACTCACATCGAGGGGTGCCTCCTCTCGCCCAGCCTCTCTTCACCGTGCCTGAGCCCCACCTCACTCTTCCTCTCCCAGCCACTCCTTGCCATACCCAGCTGGTGAGGAGTGGCTAGGAGGAAACGGGCCACGGCCAGGCTTCAGCCAGTTCAGCGAACTGCACAAAAAGTTACACCTGGTTGTACTGAACAGGTGAGAACTAGCTGAATCCCACAAGTGAACTAAACTGTGAGAATTTGTTGCAGAAAATCAAATCCAGAAAGCACACACAGATAACTGATTCAGTAGGATTCATTAACTTCTTTATATACATAATAACACATGAAGTAAATTTACAATACCAACAGCAGATTCTTCCAACATGGTAGAGAGGAGAGATTGTAAGTAGTGTTCTTAGTTTCAGTTCAGCAGACAGACAAGACCAGACTAGTTTCATTTTAGAGCTGAGCACAGAGCTAAGCCACGCCCAGACTCCTTCCTTAAGTTTCTGTTTCCAAAACAGCCCTCCTTGGCTGAGCAGTTGTCATGCCTATTCATTGGCTGACCTTGATACCATGTCTCTGCCAGTTCATGAATATTCTGACATGAACTATGGGATTCCCTGATGGTGATGTTATCCATTCAGTCATGTCTGACTCTTGGTGATTCTATGGTCTCTCCGCGTCTTAACGATCTTGCACTACTTCTTTGAGTATTTCTATACTTCTATGGCTGGTGTCATCCTTGACGGTGTCCAGTCATTCTTTGGCAGCCTGGCTTCCTTTTACCACTAACTTTTCCCAATATAATTGCTTTTCACCAGTGAATTCTCCTGCATACATGGCCAAAATAAGCGAGACACAATTTTGTGACTTTTCCTTCTAGTAACATGTCTGATGTTAAGTGCTCTGGTACTTGCTTAATGGTCACCTTTGTTGTCCAAGGAATACACAGGAGCCTGCTCCAGCACCAAGGCTCAAACAAGTCGATTTTCTTCCTATCTTGCTTATTGAAGGTCTAGCTTTCCCTAACTTTGCAGTTTCTTCAATCAAATGAGCACAAAGTCTTCTGTTAATTTCTCACTTCATTCCTGTGTTAGTTTGTTATACTCAACAAAATCCTTGGAAAAGTTCTTTGGAATCTTGCTTTAAAAAAAAAACAACTCATAAAAGCATGTGATTTAATTGAAAAGTAATGAGTTAAATATCTAAGATATGAATGAATATCAATATTAATGAATAGATTTGTATTATTTTTGATAATATAGTATAATTTTAGAATGTACCAGACAGAATACCAATGTAGGTTATGTATTTTATATTAAGTACTATAAATATAGAGGAAAAGACAAAGGCATCATACTCCATATAGTGTATAGGAGAAGTACTTCTTCTTTTTTTTAAAGAAGAAAAATAAATGATTGGCTGGAATAGAACAGACAAAGAATAATAAATATTACGATATGAATTGAGAGGAGATAAAAAAATAAAAATGAAATAAAATTGAGAAAATTTAAAGGAGAGGAGAAGTTATATAGAAAATTGAAAATGTTAAGAAGATATGAAATGGTATGTAAAATGAATATGAAATTGAACTTGTGTCTGTACCAAGAGTTTTAACCCGGGACTAAGCAACTTTCAGAAAAGAGATTTTTTATACTTTTATGTTTTGTGTTTATGTGTATTTATGTATTGTTTGTCTTGAAAAATAAAACTTGTTTAAAAAAAAAAAACAACTTTGGGCATAAGGCCTGATAGGGAGGTTTTATACTGACCTCTTTGAAAAGCAGGAAAAACGGGTTTAACCAGAGATGTCCAACTTTTTCCAGATTGAGGGTTCATGTCCCAATTTCTGGTCAGAAAAAAAAAAGATGTTAAATAAATACTTAGTTTAGATGATTGTGGGTCTTCATGTGCCACCCTTTAGGGCTGTCCCATGTTTCCCAGCTGTGATTCTAATAAATGCCATTATTCTGTCTGTTCTACTTGTCTACCACAGTCTCGGCTTTTGTGTTTTTGAAAACCCAAGGCAATTACCTACGCTCGCCTTTAAAGAAGCAATTTTGCAAGACTGACTGAGTTGCCAACAGCATGAGGGGGGGGATCATTATGAGATTGTTGAAAGCAACACCCCTGGAACACTTTGAAAGTGGTGAATAATGTGGTGAAATGTGAATTGTGTCCAAATACCCTTTCCTGCTGCTTTCAGTAACAGGTTCTACATTGGTGGCCCTCGTTCAAAGAGACCTCGGCAGAAATACCCTTGAGATATCTGGGGCTGCTCACATTGCTTAGGACGGTGGCTGGGTGTGCACATAACATCCAGCCAAAGATTAAGACCCATTAAAGAAGGAAGAACATTTTTATTTATTTATTTATTTATTTTGATTTGTCAATCGCTTACAAGATAATAGGTATAAGTATATACATAGTTATGAATACATGAAATGGGTACATATAAGAAAAATAAAAGAAACAATAGGACAGGGACAGTAGGCACGTTGGTGCGCTTATACACGCCCCCTACAGACCTCTTAGGAAAGGGGTGAGGTCAATAGTAGACAGTCTAAGATTAAAGTTTTTGGGGTTTGGGGAAGAAACCACAGAGTCAAGTAGAGTATTCCAGACATTGACCACTCTGTTGCTGAAGTCGTATTTCCTGCAATCAAGTTTGGTGTAGTTAACCATGAGTTTGTATCTATTGCGTGCTCTTGTGTTGTTATGGTTGAAGCTGAAGTATTCATTGACAGGTAGAACATTGCAATGTATGATTTTATATACCATACTTAGACCAGACCAAAGACAGCGTAATTCAAGGTTTTCTAGGTCTAGAATTTCAAGTCTGGTGGTATAAGATATTCTACAACGAGCAGAGGAGTGGAGAACTCTTCTTGTGAAATATTACTGGACTTTCTCAACTGTGTTAATATCAGATACGAAATGTGGGTTCCAGACTGATGAGCTGTATTTGAGTATTGGTCTAGCAAATGTTTTGCATGCTCTAGTTAGTAGTGTGATATTACCAGAGAAAAAGCTACATAGGATTAGGTTAACAACTCTTAACGCCTTTTTGGCTATGTAGTTACAGTGGGCTCTAGCACTTAGATCATTAGAGATGAGTATTCCAAGGTCCTTTACAGAGCTTGGATCATCAACAAGGTCTTGGTAAAGGGTATGTGACAGTGGTGATATTCAACTGGTTCATACAGGATCGGGTGAACTTGTAGCAGGGATTTGGCGTGGGTCGCCAAACTGGTAGTAAGTTCTGGCTGGCCGTGCCCCCGACCCAGTCACCCCATCGCCGCTGGCTTGCTTGCCCCACCCGCCCAATGCTCGCTTCCCCTCCCAACAATCAGCTGTTCATATGATGAGCTGTGCCGGGACTCCCTTGCTGAGGCCCAGGAAGGCAAAAAGTGGAGGGAGGGGCTCAGTGTCCCCTTCCATTTTTTGTCTTCCTGAGCCCCAGAGGAGCCTTCTGGGAGAAAAAACGCCCCCTCTCCTAGAGGCTCTTCTGAGGCCAGAAAGGTCGCACAAAACGGATGGGGGGGTGTGGCTGCAAAAAAAAGCCACGCCCACCCAGTCACATGGCCATGCCCACCCAACCATGTCCACCAAGCCACAGAACCAATAGTATAAATTTTTGAATCCCACCACTGGTTTATGAGAGCTAGGCTGAGAATACAGTCTAAGATTAAAGTTTTTGGGGTTTGGGGAAGAAACCACAGAGTCAAGTAGAGTATTCCAGACATTGACCACTCTGTTGCTGAAGTCGTATTTCCTGCAATCAAGTTTGGTGTAGTTAACCATGAGTTTGTATCTAAGGTTAACCATACTCTGAATTGTGCTTCAAACATAACACTCATGGAGCTTGTGAAAATGGCACAGGGAACCCATTTGGTCAGGAAAGAAAACAGTAAAGAAGCCCAGTGAAATGGCTCAAAGATCCATACCTGCCCACCTTCCAGGCCTTGAAGAAACCCCACAGCATTGTGTAGATGCAGAGATTGTGGTTGTGGCAAGATTCAGGGTTACATGTCAATTCTGTTTTCATTTTTTTGAACTAGGTTAACCCAAACCAGGGATTTAATTACCAACCTAGCCTGTGCCCCAATGTATGCATTAGCCTAGGTCAAAACGCTGAGTAGCACATGGACTTCTTCACATCTAGTGGCAAAATGAAGCTGAGTCTCTAGCGATGGAGCTGCATATAGGTCATAATATCAACGTCACCACAATGCTCAAAATAAAGCCACTTACTAACCATCTCTAACACCTATGAAGATAGGTGGAAGGATAGATGCCTAACAAGAAGGTAGTTGGACTCAAAGACAGTGGTGATGAGGCACCACTAGAATATCTGAAAGACCAGGTTGGAGAAAATCTATGGGGTCACCAAGACTGTCTTGATAACACACCATCTGTCCGTCCATCCATCCATCCATCCATCCATCCATCCATCCATCCATCTATCCAGGGGTGGGATTCAAATTTCTTAACAATCGGTTCTGTGGGTGTGGCTTAGTTGGTGGGTGTGGCTTGGTGGTCATGTGACTGGCTGGGCATGGTTTGTATGTAAATATTGTAAATATTTATGTAAATATTGAATTTTTATTTAAAAAAAGAACAACTCAGGCAAAGCAGGCAGATTGAGTTGCTTGTAGAATCACAGATTCACTCCCAGATCTACCTTTCTGCAATCTGCTGGCTGAGTCTGCACTGAAAAATAGAAGCTTCAGTCCTAAGGAAGGTTTGGCTCTGCTCTCAGGCCACTTCTCTTCCCCCCCCCGACACCCTGAATACCACCCCTGACTGGGCCTCAGGGAAGCCTCCTGGGTGGGGTGGGTGGGGAGGGGAGGGGCGGGGCCAGCCAGTGGTGCAATTTGCCGATTCTCTGAACTGCGCAGAATTGTAACAACTGGTTCTATAGAACTGGTCCGAACTGGTAGAATCCCACCCACCCATCGCTTTATTACAGTTTTGGAAAGCCACAAAGACATAGCTCTCCAGGATAACATTTGGGACTGAGTAAGATAATGCAACCCTTGACTGATGGCCCCTTGGATTGACTGTTTACAATTATATTTTTGTTTGTTTTTAGTCTTTTACTGGAAGATACTCAGAGTCTCTAGAGATGGAGCAGCATATAGGTCATAATATCAACGTTACCACCATGCCACCACCATGCTCAAAATAAAGCCACTTACTAACCATCTCCAACTCTTTCACAACATATCAACTTCTGATTAAGATAGGCCACCAGCTTTAGAGCATGAAAGGCAGTTCCTAATAGCACTGAAGCCTTTATTCCATCCTCTTCCTTTTGGGGGGAGTAAGGAAAGAAATGTTAAAAAAAATTGCATCAAAGCATCCACAAAACTAGGGCTCTTCTCTATGCTTCTCTAAGCTGAATAATTTTTTTTTTATTAAAAAAGGTCATTTTTTTGAAGTCCCAACATTTAGTCACACAAATGTCTTCTATGAAATAACAAGAAAGGGAGATGGTTGTTTTTCCTCATTCAAAAGAATGACAACAAAATTGGATCTAAATGAATGTTTTCATGAAGATTCTTGTCATTTTGGTTTTTAAAGACTGTAAAAGCCTCGGGGGGGGGGGGGGGGGGGAAAGAAGAAGAAAAAGTAAATTACAAATGGACTTTCTTCTGATGGCTGTGATGGAGTTGTGATAACATAAGTAACAAGCATTATGGGCATAATCTGAGCTTTGCATGTATGATTTTATTTTTTTGATCTGGTGTTTTTGAAGGAAAGCAATATGAGTCCCATTTTATTAAGAAGCATCATCTTGGAACATCACAATCAAGGAAGTTCTTTCTCCAAGGGGCATAAGTCATAAGGCAAGATCAAAGGATAAGGCCAAACTAGGCAAGCTACAGAATATGTTAAAGCTGAAGATCCTGTTCAATTATAGTGAAAATGGAAACAGCTCCTTCGTTCCCCAGAAGATTTTGACAGCTAAACTCAAATGCTACGCTCTGTGGTTGTTTTAACCATCCACCAATACCGTAATAGAGTATTAAAATAATCAATACGGGGAAAGGTGATTTTTAATGAGATTATGGCACAGGGCACAGATCCCCCCCACTCCACTTTATGTAACATACTCTTAAATCTAACCTCAGAAGTACACATACTGTGGCTGCTTTTAAAAGAGTAGCACATATTTTAAATGCATTTACCCTCTCATATAATTTGCAAAGGCAAGGAAGTGTGGGACCTGTTCTCTTTTCATCTGTAGCTGCTTAAGGGTAATACACAGAAGAAAGGAAAGTGGAAAGTAAAAATTAAAAAAAAAAAAAAGAAATAGTTCATTTTCTCCCTAGGCTTCTCCTGGTACATTTTTATTTCTCCTTTTTAAAAATTTCTTTCTGTTAAACATTGGTTGTAATTTGTATACGCATGCACGCGCATAGGCATGCTCACACATCCACACGCTCGGGAATGTCGAGGAAAATCAGCGCCGTTCCTGGAGCCGATCCACCCCTGTTTTTGGAAGACAAACAGGGGGCCAGATTTTCAACCGTGCTCTGTGCCCAGTTTTTCACCCACGCTGCTGAGTTTTCTCAAAACCTGGTGCTTTGTGTCTCTGCTACCATATGAATTGGAACAGGAGGCCAGATCCCTGCTGGTGGCAACTGATGTCATTCCATCGCATGGAACTGACTCCTGCAGTGCATACCAACTTGTGACAGTGGGGTGGAGGGGGGGGAGAGAGGGGAGGATATAGCAGTTGTGTTTTGAAGCGTGACTGGGGATAACCTCGCTGCCATCAGCTTTCCCGAAACTCCTGGCTCCAAAGCACTCGCGGGATTTTCCTGGCAGACAAACTCTAGCATGATTTTGGGTGAATCCAATCTCTCCTGCCTTGTGATCCACATACGCTGGATTCTCTGGGATCTGTGTTGAATCTGAAAGGTTTCCTAGAGCTGAAAGGTGCAGAGGACTTGCCAATAACTCTGTGTGTGTGTGTGTGCATGCATTAGATGACCCATTATTTTCTCTACCCGTTTTCCCCATCTGTAATTTTTAAAACTGGGCAAACGTTGAAGGGATGCTTTGCTTTGATGATGCTTGGAGCCAAGTATTCCTTTTCTGGAATGGTGGTCTTTCCAGGAAAGGAGTGGAAATTTCTGTTTCCTGGCCTCTTCTCAGCTATAGCTCAGGCTGACTATTCAAGCAACACATATCTTCCAAGTCAACAAAACACAACTGCCGTGTACATATCCCATGCTGCACCCCAGCAAGTAAATCACATTCTAGCTTAACATGGAGGTTTTGCTAAGACCATAGCTGGGTTGTTCCCAAACAAGTCCATTTTAATTAACCTAGCATTAATGCTTTTAACAGATAACAGATAATCAGAGTTGGAAGGGACCTTATAGGTCATCTAGTCCAACTCTCCACCAAAGCAGGAGACCCTACACCATTTCTGACAAATGGCAGTCCAATCTCTTCTTGAAAGTCTCAAGTGATGACGCTCCCACAACTACCGAAGGCAACTTCTGTTCCATTGGTTGATTGTTCTCACTGTCAGAAAATTCCTCCTTATTTCCAGGTTAAATTTCTCCTTGTTCAGTTTCCATCCATTACTCCTTGCCTGGCCTTCAGGTGCCTTAGAAAATAGTTTGACCACTTCCTCCCTGCGGCAGCCCCTCAAATATTGAAAGACTGCTATCATGTCTCCCCTGGTCCTTCTCTTCACTAGACTAGCCAAGCCCAGTTCCTTTAACCGTTCTTTATATGTTTTAGTCTCCAGTCCCCTAATCATCCTGGTTGTTCTTCTCTGTACTTTTTCTAGAGTTTCAACATCTTTTTATAATGTGGTGACCAAAACTGGATGCAGTACTCTAGGTGTGGTCTTACTAAGGCTTTATAAAGTGGTATTAGTACCTCACTTGATCTCAATTATATCCTTCTGTTAATGCAACAAAGCTTTTTATGCCCTCCCCCAAAATGAGCACATGTAGACAGAACAAAATTGTAATTTGCTGTCTAGCTGAAACCACCCAAGCCAACTTTCAACCTATTATCTGTGGTCTGCTTTGGTTGGCTCATCGAAAAAAAGCTAAGCAGGATCAGATCTGGTGAGCATTTGAATGGGAGACCATTCAGGAAATTCCTGGCGGTGCACTGGAAAGAAAAAGTTGAAAGCACATCTAGGAAGAAGACACTGACTAACCACTTTCATATTTTCCCACAAGGCCTTCAAATCACTATCTTGACTTAAAGATGTCTGTTTTTTTGCTCCTTTGAATCAAACCAGGCAATGAATTTTACTCAGACTCATTTTTGGAAGACAGTCATGATGGAATCCTTCACATCAGAATTTACCTGCCTGGAAGCAAGAGGAATAGGTTCTTTATTTTCCTTCTGAAAAATGGGAAAGCATCTACAACAGAATTTGTCTATTTGTCTATCTAGCGCAGTGCTGGCAAAATGTCTTGGACAGCAAAGATTTTTTTTCCATTATCCATTTCAAGGGGCTGTTTCAAGTGGAGATGCCAGAAAAAAAAAAACAACCTACAGCCCTTCTGCATAATAGCCTATATTTTCTGAACTATGTCCTCCTTTTAACCAATATTCTGACTGTATCAAAATCAGTTTCAAGTCAGCCAAGGCATCATTCCAAATATAATCATTTGACTCTAACTCCTATCAGGATTAGATAGCATCGCCAGTGGTCTTTCTAGGTCTCCTTGTCCTTTGGGGGAGGGGGGTAAGGGTACTCCAGTTGGAACCAGAGTCTCTGCTGAAAGTGGATTTTGAATTATTCACCCCCCCTACCAATTGCTCCACCCCCCAAACAAATCTCTTGATAGCCTCTGTGTTTTGCTGCGTAGGACGGCTCAGCTGATTAAGATTCCATCCTGTGTCAGGCAGTACTCCAGGTTCTCGGATTCTTGAAAGGAGCCAAGTGTTCAGAAAGCTGGCATAAGAGTATCTCCTGGAATTATTCATCTTTTTCCATTCCAAGGGCCTCCTGCATTTGAGTGCGCCATCTGTCTGCTTCTTCAGCACTGGCTTACACCATTCAGCAGAGTGATAGCAATGTTAGCAACCCACAATCCACAAGGCGTGCTGGAATGTGACTCAGGCTTAACCTCCTTCCCATGGCCTGAGCAGAAGTGGGGTGAATGGACCCCTGCAATGGCTTGATCTGGGAACTACTGCAGAAAATTGATAATAATAGCAAACAAGTTTTTAAAAAAAGTTATGTCCACAATTGAGCACAAAATGTATGTTGCGAAGTGAAATGTTTGTTGAGTGAGTTTGCCCCATTTTACAATTTTTTCCTGCTGTTGAGCTATTAAGCGAATTGGTTGTTAAGTGAATCTGATTTCCCCATTAACTTTGCTTGTCAGAAGGTCACAAAAGGGGATCGCAGGACCCCGGAACACTGCAATTGTCCTAAATATAAATCACACCTGACTTTTGATCACGTGACCATGGGGATGCTGCAAGGGTTGTAAGTGTGAAAAACGGTCAAAAGATAGATATATAGATAGACAGACAGACAGATAGAATGAATTCTTTATTGGCCAAGTATGATTGGACACACAAGGAATCTGTCTTGGTACAAATGTTCTCAGTGCACATAAAAAGAAAAGATACTTTCGTCAAGAATCATAAGGTACAACACTTAATGATAGTCATAGGGTAAAAATAAGCAATCAAATCATACTAGGAAACAGTCAATATGAATCATAATGATACAAGCAACAAAATTATAGTCATACAGTCATAAATGGCAGTAGATGGGTGATAGGAACAATGAGAAGATTAATAATAATAGTAATGCAGACTAAGTAAATAGTTGGACAGTGTTGAGGGAATTAGTTGTTTAGCAGAGTGATGGCGTTTGGGAAAAAACTGTCCTTGTGTCTAGTTGTTCTGGTGTGCAGTGCTCTATAGTTTCATTTTGAGGGTAGGAGTTGAAACAGTTCATGTCCGGGATATGAGGAGTCTGTAGATATTTTCACAGCCCTCTTTTTGACTCGTGCAGGATACAGGTCCTCGATGGAAGGCAGGTTGGTAGCAATTGTTTTTTCTGCAGTCCTAATTATCCTCTGAAGTCTGTGTCTGTCCTCTTGGGTTGCAGAGCCAAACCAGACAGTTATAGAGGTGCAGATGACAGACTCAATAATTCATCTGTAGAACTCACTTTTTTCAGTGTCTTTGTAGCTTTGAACGGTCACTAAATGAACTGTTGTAAGTTGAGGACTATCTGTATTGGAATAATGTCCTGGATCTGTTTTATAAAGAGCTGTCAGCAGGCCCAGTCTCCATTCATCTTTTGTAAAACTAAACAATGCAATGCCATCATCTAGTGGCAGGGCGTATCACTGGATACAGACATGGATGTGCAGAGAAAGTCTTTAATAAGCACAGTGAGATTAATGCCAAAACAAGCAAAACAGAAAAAAGTTGGCTTAATAATTTATCCCCACAGTAGGAAGAACTCATTTAGATATTTGGGTTCTGTTGGGGCCTGACTGATTGTGGAGAATCTGAAAATTTAATCAGCTTAGCTAGCGGTGGAATGTGATGCATTTGGTGGATGCTGCCCCTGGCTAGGTTCACACACTCTACTAAATCAGGTTTTTAACTATTTGTTGAACAGGCACAATTGCTGGGTTTAAATAGGGACCTTGGCTAGGGACCATGGTCTATAAGTGACAGTGGCTGGATTGATGCAACATGTTTAGCTACTATTAGTCAAACCGCTGAACATAGTAAGTGAACCAAGCAGGGCTTCTGCTGCTTCAAATCTCCTTCAGTTTCAGTTGTTATGGCAGTTTCACATTACAGTATGTTAAATGTGAAAGGGTAAAAGGTTTAGATTTAACTACTGCTCTGTGTTCCCCACTACCTCCCAGAATGAAAAATCTAACACACTTAGGAAAGCATTAAAACAGGCAGCTGAACCACAAGTCTTGCATGATGTTCACTTATAGCCATTGATGAAGCTCGACCAAGGCTTAATAACAAGAGATTATTGGAATCATAGTCCAACATATTTGGGGGTGGGTGGGGAAAGGCTGGGCGGGAGATGCTGTAGATGGGTGAAAAAAGATACATATTTAACATCAATAGAATAGGAAGTATATCCTTCCACTTTGTCTGAGAAAGAACCACATTTGATCCTACTTTTATAGTACTTCTAAAGCTAGTATGCTTGGGACACGGTGGCTCAGTGGCTAAGATGCTGAGCTGGTCGATCAGAAAGGTCGGCAGTTTGGTGGTTCGAATCCCTAACGTTACTTGACCCAGCTTCTGCCAACCTATCAGTTCGAAAGCATGTAAAAAATGCAAGTAGAAAAATAGGGACCACTTTTTGTGGGAAGGTAACAGTGTTCTGTGCACCTTCAGCGTTTAGTCATGCTGGCCACATGACCACGGAGCCTTCTCCGGACAGCGCTGGCTCTTTGGCTTTGTGACGGAGATGAGCACTGCCCCCTAGAGCCGGAAACGACTAGCACGTATGTGCGAGGGGAACCTTTACCTTTACCTAAAGCTAGAATGGCTATCTTTTTTAAAAAATTCAAGTTCATGTTTGGATAGACTTAGAGGAGGCTTTAGGCTGATTGGGAGTTGAAACCTGCATGAATATGGGTAGTCCTGGACTTACAACCATTCATTTAGTGAACATTTGAAGTAACAACAGCACTGAAAAAAAGTGACTTGTGACCATTTTCACACATATGACCATTGCAGCATCCCCATGGTCACATGATCAAAATTCTTGGCAACTGACTCATATTTATGATGATTGCAATGTCCCAGGATTATGTGATCTCCTTTCGTGGCCTTCTGACAAGCAAAGTCAATGGGGAAGCCAGATTCCCTTAACAACCATGTTACTAACTTAACAACTGCAGTAATTCACCTGACAATTTGTGGCAAGGAAGATCATAAAATGGTGCAAAACTCAATTAACAACTGTCTCACTTAGCAACAGAAATGTTGGGCTCAATTGTGGTCACCAGTTGAGGACTAGAGCAAGAGCCAAAAATTAGTGGGGCCACCAATTTTTTTCTCTGTTTCCCCCTTTTTCCCCACACAACACACTTCCAGAGGAAGGATAGCAGTTTCTTACCAGAAGTCTGAATGGTTCATTTGGAATTAGGCTAAAGTCCACTTTTGGCTTCAAAGATGAAAGTCGTCCCCCCCACCCAACACTACCCACCTGTCAAGTAATATGGCTTGTATCGCAGCTAATTCTTGCTTGACAGTTTTGGTTTTAAATCCAGCATTATCCAATGTTCTTGCTTCTAAAAGTCCATCATCGGGTAATCTACGTGGGATAAATTAATCAAGCAAGGCCATGCCTGCCTTTTTCTTCTGAAAAGCCAGCAAACTGCAAAAAGCAAGATTTGCCTCCCTCTCCTTTTTTTCTTTTTTCTTTTTTCTTTCCTTCACTTGAAACTCTGGCTGCTGTTTTATTTTCCCTGCTCTCCTGCTCACAAGCTGTTTCTGCTCGATGTAGATAGAAGGAAGAATGTTTGTGTGCTGGAGAAAAAGACTCTCTCTCCCACCCTGTGACGGCTGCATTTAACAAAAAGAAATAGGACTCCGTTTTGCTGTTTATCTCCACTTGTAATTTGACATGGCACATATAAACTGGCTAAGAATGGAAGGAAGGAAAAAAGGGGTATGAATCATCGGTGATGATAATTGCTCTCAGATAGCGCTTTCATTTTTTTGCAGGGGGGGGACTTCTAGGGTTTGGTTGGAGCGCTTAGCGAGACCCCTTTATATGACTTTTGGTAGGGCTGGATGAATCGGTTTCCAACCCATGCTAGTTTCATTTGCATTCAATTATGCCTATTCCATCCCATTTCCACTGCAGTTAGTGAATTAAGGGTGCATGCACACATACATACACCATGCCTTTTATCTACAATTTTCTTTAATCTGTGCCATGTAGGTTGCAATGCTGAATGCATTTGGGTAGGCACCTTTTTTGAGCCGAGAGCAGAATTTTTTTTAAAAAAGACAGTATGCTCCTATTCGTATACAGTATTTGGAAGGGCAGTAGAGGTGGGTTCGCTTGAAAATGCAGATCAAATGAAACCCTTCATTGTCTTGTCAATTAACTGCTGCTATGTCTGCTTTGGCTTGTGCATGACGTGGCCGTGTTTGACCAAAAGACACATTCACAAATGTCCCTCTTCTACTACCTGCTTGCTATTCACCCATATTCAATCTTGATTTAACTCTGGTGGGTCAAGGCTCAGCAGTTATTACTATGCTGCCTCGCATTACCTAGTGGGAGAATTGCTCTTAGTTTTTCCTTGGCATCAAAGCTCCTTGTAACTTTAGAGCAGGAGTAGGGATTTCATGGGCGCAAGGGGTGTTCTGTGCTTTGCATGCTATACTCTGCAAGAAGGTAGAGCAGAACCCAAGTCAATATTTGGGGCAGGAGAGTAATTAATTTTTAAGAGGGGGAGAAGCCTCTGCAGGTCATAAAGTTTTCATTCTGCATTTCAAACACCCCTTCCCCATCTTCCCAAATGGAAAAAAGAGTCTAATTTCTGACCTGCTCATTCTCTGGAGCTCAGAAGTGAGTAGGGAGGGTGAGGTGTAAAAGGGATGGTAACAAGCTACAGCAGTTGTATACCTGCTTTATAGTATTTTCACAAACTATGGCCTTTACAATAAAGAGTTGACTAATGTGTATCCGAAAATAAGTGCGCCCAAAGCAGCATCTATGTTGATC
Source organism: Notechis scutatus (assembly GCF_049901735.1). Classification (NCBI taxonomy): domain Eukaryota; kingdom Metazoa; phylum Chordata; class Lepidosauria; order Squamata; family Elapidae; genus Notechis; species Notechis scutatus. The sequence continues at coordinate 16,749,945 of NC_142016.1, read as the reverse complement.
TGTTGGAACAAAGACAACCCAGAGTTGTGAAATATTAACAATTAATACATTGCATATGATACATTGCATATAATACATGCTGTCCACGGGCCACTTGGTTTTGTATTCAGAGTCTTGAAGTCTGTTTTTTTCCTTAAAAAAGAAAGAAAGAAATAGCAAATAAATGCAAATGTTGAAAGGTTTATTGTCCCATTTATAAAAAAAATTCCCAACCTCTGCAAAAATGAGCAAAAGTACAGAAAATCCCTCATTGTTCCACCCTGGTATCACTAGAAATTCCAGGGCCTTGGAAGGCTGAACAGTTTTTTTTAAAAAAAGAGGTGTGGTTCCTCCCATTACAAAAAGTTCTTCCTAACCTTGGATTATGATGTAAAACCTTCATAGGCTGTGAATCCTAGCCTTCTATCTTGAGGCAGGACAGATCCTTGGTTGTTCAAAGAGAAAGAAATGCAGGAGGGTATTGACAAAGATACTTATCTACTGATAATCGTCTCTTCATGCAAACCCACCACTGTGCCAGTAGTGGCTTAGTGATGGCACAACAGTAATGACCTCGTTGCTGTTGTGTCTGCTTTTCAAAGAGGACACACAGAAGCTACTAGGTGGAAAAGGGATGTAACAGGAGAACAGTACCCTACTCCTCTTTGAATCAGAGAAACGAAGCAGCTGTTAGAGAGAAAAAACTCTGAACTAATGCAGACGTCTTAATATCTTTGTATAGAGGAGGTCTATTATGAATCATTCTTTGCTACCCTATTACTCAGCTTTTGATAGGGGCTTACTTGTCTCAAGTGCTTTTCATTACAGCCCTAATGCTGTCTATTAACATACTGGATGGAAGCTCTTTTCTCATCGGAGGCATGCATCACTGTGCTTTTAAAGATTATGGGGCTTGCAAATACATAACACTTTACTGCTTTGCAGACGTAATTCACACAGAAAAAAATGGCACATATCCTGATAGGTAAATAGCTAACCTACACCCCCCACCCCACCCAGAACCCAGGTAAGGAGAAATATGAGTGTTTAAGATTATTTGAGTCTCATTTATGAAAATGGAAATCAATCAGTTAAAGAAATCATAGCCTTGAGAATTAACTGCATTACAGAGAAAGCGGCTAGGAAAAGGGAGTGGCCAAAGAATTCCTATTGCGATAGGTGGCGGATTGGGGAAATGGTGCTTTTAATATTGCGTCTTTAAAATAATTTTCTGTTTCTTTAAAATACTTTCCTATAGGAAATGTCTTTTTCTTCTCCCTGCACAATTTTTAATTTTCAATTTTTCTACAACAATATCCAGGCACATAGTATTCAGACATGGGAAATGCAAGCTGAATATCCCATTGAAGTTGAACTGTGTCATTAGGTATTGCTGCTCTTAATTATTATTATTTTCCTATCCTGGCAATTCATGTGGCTGGATTTTGTTTGAAGACATTAAATTAGAACACTGCTATTTATTTATTATTGTTAGTTCTGGGCTGTTCAATACTTCAATAACTCTGGGCAGTTTAATGAATAAGCTATGGGACATAAGGATGTCTCCTTGAGACCACTGGGTGGGGATTTGGCTGCATTTTGTGGGTGCTGCACATGTATCTGAATGTGTGTATCTTTAATGCCACATTGGTACAGTAACTGGGTATTTCGTTTACTGAAGCTGTTGAGGTGTATTTTGAAATAGCGATAACCTACTTTAAGATAAATATATTTTTCTCATGTGACTCTCTTGGCTTTTAAGTAGAGAAGAGTATGCTATAGGATAAATGGATGTACCAGATGGAAGAAAGTTTTCTGCTACATGCAGTAGCTAAATGCAAATTGGCAACAATCGGCACTGTCAGAATAGATAATATGTTAGAATTCACATTATGATATTTTAATTCCTTCCCCACTCTCTTTTTCTCACTGTATTCATTTTTACAATTCCAGGTAGCTGATAAGGAAAAGAATATCACAAGTTATAAAATGGGATAAAATATGAACTTCTAACCCCTCCTGCAGCACCCAGAAGGGGCAACGTGCCTGCCCACACAATCTTTGAGTGGGTCCACCTTCCTGCTCTACAAGTTTTATTATTTTGTTCAGAACATTTTAATTAAATAAAAATGGATGCTGAAAACCAGAAGACTGAAACAAACATAACCTGCATTGTGTTTATCGTTTTAACCTTGTTGCTAAATTGAGAATGTAAACTGTTCAGATTTTTAAATGACTGAAGCCACATATATATTCTTCTGTAAAGCCTTTGATTCAGTGGTACATGACAAACTACTCCTAAAACTAAAATCTTATGGTATCTCTGGACACCTGCATAACTGGATAGAAGCATTCCTGTCAAACAGACAACAAATGGTCAAAATTGGGAGTGTCCTATCAAATTCTATACCTGTCAACAGTGGTGTCCCCCAAGGCAGTGTTCTAGGACCAACCCTTTTCATACTCTACATAAATTACCTCTGTGATCATATCAAGAGCAACTGTGTTCTCTTCGCTGATGTAAAGCTATTCAACACCACAGACAATACTGCTACCCTTCAAAAAGACGTTAACTATGTATCAGAATGCTCAAGCAAATGGCAACTTCAAATCTCAACAAATAAATGCTCTGTCCTACATATTGGCAAAAAAATAATAATCAGAAAATAAAATACAGGCTGAATAGTCAAGACCTTGTTGATAATCCAAACTCTGTCAAGGATCTTGGAGTACTCATCTCTAACAACCTAAGTGCTAGAGCCCACTGTAACTACATAGCCAAAAAGGTGTTAAGAGTTGTTAACCTAATCTTATGTAGCTTTTTCTCTGGTAATATTACACTAATAACTAGAGCATACAAAACATTTGCTAGACCAATACTCGAATACAGCTCATCAGTCTGGAACCCACATTACGTATCTGATATTAACACAGTTGAGAAAGTCCAGAAATATTTCACAAGAAGAGTTCTCCACTCCTCTACTCATTGCAGAATACCTTATGCCACCAGACTCGAAATTCTAGATCTAGAAAACCTACAACTACGCCGCCTTCGGTCCGATCTAAGTATAGTATATAAAATCATACATTGCAATGTCCTACCTGTCAATGAATACTTCAGCTTCAACCATAACAACACAAGAGCACATAATAGATACAAACTCATGGTTAACTACACCAAACTTGATTGCAGGAAATACGACTTCAGCAACAGAGTAGTCAATGTCTGGAATACTCTACTTGACTCTGTGGTTTCTTCCCCAAACCCCAAAAACTTTAACCTTAGACTGTCTACTATTGACCTCACCCCTTTCCTAAGAGGTCTGTAGGGGGCGTGCATAAGCGCACCAATGTGCCTACCATCCCTGTCCTATTGTTTCTTTTATTTTTTTTATTTTTTATATGTATCCATGTATTCATAACTATGTTTTTACTTATACCTATTATCTTGTAAGCAATTGACAAATAAATAAATAAATAAAAATAAATAAATAAAAATATAAATAAGCAAATAGAGTTGAACATAGACCCTCCCCCATTCCTAAAAGTTGTATTTATTATTATTATTTATTTAAATATCCTAGGCAGCTCACAGCAACCAATAAAAACAGCATAAAAACGCATAATACCCTTCCCATCAAGCTGTTGTTGTTGTTGTAATTATTATTATTATTAATTATATAAATTTATATGGCTATGTATCTTGCAACTGTGATTCTGGGCAAAGAACATAGAATGAAAATCCAGCCCAACTAAACCATTCCCCAACAACAATTATTTATTTTATTAATTTTTTCACACTTCTAAAGCACCCATCTCCCTCAGAGAGGGAATCCAGATGGTTTATAGCAAAGTATTAAATTAATAATAATAAAACAATGGCACCCAAGGCAAAGACAATTCAAACCTTACAAAAATGCATATTGACAATTTTCCCCAGACTTCAGATGCCATGCTCTAGGAAATATCCAAATCTTCAAGGAGTTACAAAATGCTTTCAGGGTTGGGGGCTATATGAATCTCAAGAAGGGTATGGCATTCCAGAGTGGTTAATGGCTACTGGAAGAGCTAAAAAGTTGGCACTTTGAGAAATAGTGCTGTGAAAACCAGTTGTGTTAACTTGGAGCAATTGTCTCACAGGAGCAACAGGCTTATAACTTAAAAGTAAGCACAAACATAGAAGAAAGGAAGATAGGTAGGTAGGAAGGTAGGTAGGAAAGAAGGAAGGAAGAAAGGAAGGAAGAAATAACCTTCTTAATGTTTATTTATTTATTTATTCTCTACGTGCCGGACTCTGATGCTCGGTGAAGAATTTGCAGTCTAACAGTAAGTTAACAGACCATTTCAGCAAATTCATATGAGCACTTCATAGAGTTGGATACTAAACAGAACTGAGCATGGGGGAAAGGAGAATCACTCCAGGAAAGCAGATAGTGGGGAAAGTAAGGTATGGAAACCAGGAAGAATATGATTTTTCAATAGCTTTGCACTGTGTGAGTTTCAGATATCAGTGCAGAAACTCTGTCAGGCTCTGCAGCTATCTCTCTATCGAAGGCTGGATATGCTACAAATCTTCTAATGGGATTAAAGCTTCATGCTGTGAGTGGAATATTGAGGGAGGGGGAGGGAGAGAAACAGACTACTTTCTGCCTGAGATATTCCCAGCTGCACACAAGCAGGAAAGGAAACTTCCATTTGCTGCCAACTGGATCTTTTGCTTAGAACTGGCAACATGACTTGGCCCACAACACTGAACTTTTTAACTATGCTATTTTGACATGGCCCGAGTTGCACTGTCATTAAACCAATCTTTTTCTCTAGCCTTTGCATCCTCAAATAAATTGCCCCTAAAAATCCATAGAAGGAAAAATGCAGGTCTTTTCTCCCCTTGGCTGTTTTCACACAATACAGTTAACTATATCAGTTACAAACCCAGTGGCCACATTCATCCAAAATGTTAAACCTGGTTGATTTCAACCAAGAGTTGGAGGTGACAGTACTATAGTGGGATGTGTTTTGGAGGGACTAGTTTAATGTACTGAATGAATCCAGCCTATTTATTCTGGCAAATTTTGTTCCACAGTTACAGGATAAAATGTCTTTACCAAATATAGTGTTGGTGCAACACTATATTAAGCAGGAATGGACAGGAGGAAAACAGCATCCTGCTGTTTAATTTCTGCTGGAACATGGCTAAAATTCTAACAAAACATCCTGGGTGAGGTGAACTCGGTCCAGCAAATTCATCTGTTACTTAAAGTGATGATTTACCTGTTTATTTCTTCTTTTCAAAAGGTACTGCTATATCACATCTCTTTTCAGAAAATCTAAAAGCATTTACAGTAACAATAACATAATTCCAGAATAAAATAGAGTAAAACCAGTTAAAAAAAAACATTCCATGAAAATAGATCTGTTGGGGGAGTTTAGTGGATAGGGCCAACATAAAAAGATAGATTTTAAAGAAACGTTTACAAAAGTGAATTATTTTCATATCAGCCATCTACTTAGTCACTCCAGGGACTCAGAAAATTGTGTTGTTCAAACCTTTGTGGAGGATGGAGAATAGTGGCCAATCTGCCAACACCTGCTGGGCCAGCAAGATCAATAGAAGAGAAGAAAGTAAAAGAGAAAAAAAAATTCTTGCCACCGCACATGGGTATGCTCTGGACAGGACTTTTAGATAAAAAGAAAGGCTACACCAAACACAAAGGTCACAAGGGCCCCTAAAAGCAAAATGGCTGGTTTATTAAGCTTGGAAGTCAATGAAGAAAATTCCATTATCATCCAAGAAGGCAGCATTTTGTAAGATAATTCAAATTAGGATAAAAAGTTATCAAATGATAGCATGGCAGATGAGTAAAGCAGAGCCACTGCTAGGCTCACCATGAGTCTCACATCACTGAGAAGGCCTAGGAGAATTTTTCTCTTCTCCCTTCCATAGATAGTTTGAAGAACATCAAAAACTATTTGCATATACAGCTCTATGCTGAAGTTTAAACAACATAGTAAAATAGACTGGCATTAGGTTGGCAAAGGAATGAGGCGAAGCTGCACATTCTGTCCTGATTCATTCAACCTACATTCTGAATGTATGCTGAAGGAGACTGTATTGAAAGAAGATGAGCTCCAGTTTTAAAACTCAGGAAGAAACATCAATAACCTGCACTATGCTGATGACACAACTCTGATAGCTGAAAATGCAAATGCAAGTTCTAGTAATGAAAGTCAAAGAGCACGTGAAAAACACCGGGATGAAGATTAAATGTAGAGAAGACCAAACTAATGACAAAAGTTATAGCAGCCAGTCTTAATGCTGCCATTGAAGTGTTTCTGCCTTTTAGGTTCAACTGTCAGGAATGAAGGGACCAGCAGGCAAGAAATACACTAGATTAGCATTTGGTAATATTGCAGAAGGCTTTAGAAAAGGCTGTGATTTGTCTATTCCTAAAGCAAATTAGAATCATGCAAGTAATGGTTTTCTCTGTGACAATCTATGGAAGAGAAAGTTGGGTTTTTGAAAAAGCAGGATAGAGAACAACATAATCGACACTTTTCAACACTGGAAAAGACTCTTTCTTGCAAATACCATAGATAAGCATGGAAATAAACAAACCACAGAACAAGTCTATCCAGAGTTTTTTCTCAAGGCACACCAGGCTTAAATTACCATATTTTGGACACATTATGTTAAGATCTAGATATCTTGAGAACTGTATAATACCGGGAAAGATAGAAGAAAAGAGAAGACAATTAGGAGCAAGATGGATTGCAATTGTTGCATTGAAACAGTTGTTTTGGACAGTGAATGTAGTAGGTGATAAAATAGGCCAAAATGCCTTTCTGATCTTCTGCTGAGACCAGTTTCTTTGCTGCACTTAAGGCATCTCTCATTCTGAAATGTCCCCGCAGCAATACATTTTTAATAGCCACTGAGATACCTTACAGACAGCCACAACAGACTTATACGCTATATCCACCATGTTGAAGGTGCCCCCAGAATAATGCCTATGCCTGGCAGATCGGAAAAGAAGTAGTGTTGTCATAAAAAACGGTCTGGATAATTCCTCTTCCCACCATGCCTGGCAGATCCACCTCTCAATTTGATGGAGGCCTCTTGGACCACCCCTAGATATCCAAATTTTTTGTCAGGGCTGACTGAGGAAATATGCAGACAATTATTAAACATTTCAGCTGTATGGACCCAGTGTTTGTACAATGGTAAAATCTATTGTCTAGGTCACAAAAATAAAAATACTTTATTTGAAAGTAGACTCAGAGATTTAAAATAGGAAAGAGTAAGCATTGAGTGGCCAGATGGCACACTATAATATTGTTATTATAGTAGGTAGGACCATGTCATAAATAGAACCAAGGGCAAATATGGTTCTTTCCCTAGATTTAAGAAATTTTCTTTGAAAATGTATGTTGCTCATGCTTTGAAGCATAAATTATAATGTTGATGTCTTTCCCACCTCAAATTAGCACAAAATATCCCATCATGTTCTGATAACTATAATATTTATGTTTTAGATTTATATTGATCCTGGCTTCATTTAGTGAGATTAAGGTGATACACACAACAACCCTTTGAGGCAGACAGAAATGAAAGAACGACTCACTGGCCCAAAGTCATCACCTAGTGATTTTCCATGATAGAGAGTGGACTAGACCTGACTTTTTGATTATTGCTCAACATTTTTACCACTTACACTACATTGTTTGTTTTTGGGGACCACAAAAATAGTTTGGGGGTGGGGGGGGGCTTGTATGCCCCTGAGAGGCCTTTACTTGCTAATTCTTTGTTTAAAACATGTTCCTTGTATGATTTTGGAATAATCATGAGAAATCCAAAATATTGCAGTCCTACATTTTCTTAATAAGAAGTGAATCCAATGACATTTTTTCTCGAGAAAATGTGCTCAAATAGCTTCAGTGAAGTAAAGTTAGCAAGTGGGCGGGAGTGGAGGGATAGGTTGAAGCAGAAGCCATTTTGCAAAACTCCTTCTCTTGAATTACCATACAAATTTCATACACTTTTGATTGAATCACGCCTTTTCACCATGTCCAGTCTTATTAGGCTTCTGTTTTCAGAACAACCATGTTTTTAGAAGACCAATGTTAAGCCAAGTCCCCCTTTAAAAAAACAACCCAGAAATCTGGCTTCTCTTTCATTTTCCCTCAAATTCTCTCTCTTCTCTTTTCCTTCCTTTCCCCAATGGAAAGATCAAATAAACCAGGGTTCTAAAATTATTTGCAGGTGCCTTGGAGGAAAATTGGATCCCTTCCATTGCAAGACACTGGGGGGTGCTCTAAAACTTCCAGCTCAAATATACAGGCCAAGGTCTTCGCCAGAAGGATAAGAGGAGATCAAAGCCTACGAAACAAATGTAACAGCCTACAACTCTATACCTAGCCTCAGGCTTTGAGGATGCTTCCTAGCTTGGATTAAAAAATGCCTCTTAGGGGAAGCTTAGCAATGAGGTAAAATCCAGTCTGTTTTTCTTTACTCTTGGGCTGTGGCATAGCAGAAGAAAATTATCCATCCATCCTGGTGTGTAAAGTAAAAGTTAATCCACTGGGTATCTTAGCTGGATCCCAGGAAGAACAGGAGACCAAAGAGAAACAAGCTTCACATCTGGCCTGCCTTCAGCAGCTTCTGGGGCTAAATACCACAGTAGAGTTTATTGCTGATGTTTGTTCTAGGCAACTCATTATTAATATATATTCATATATTCTCCAGGGCTTGGAGTATGCTGAGTGACTAAGCCTAAGCTGCCCCATTCATTTCCCACAATGCCTTTGAATTGCCAGCTTTGCAAGGCATTCTGGGAAACCTCTGGGAAATTTCTCTCTCTCTCTCTCTCTCTCTCTCTCTCTCTCTCTCCCTCCCTCCCTCCCTCCCTCCCTCCCCCACCCTACTCCACAGGGTTGTTGCTGTGGGGAAAATAGAAAGAGGAAGGAGTTTTAGGTCTGTTTGCCATTTTGAGTTATTTATAAAAATAAAAAAGGCTGGTAACCAACAAACAAATGTCTCTCCATAGCTAATGATCAAAAGTTGAATAGTCTTTTCTTTCTTTCTCCTCACAGCCATATTTCCCGCCAAAATCTCTTTCTACCTCCTGGGATCTGGACTGGACTTTCTGATTGGTGGAGGGCTGCCTGTCAATCAAAGCTGAGAATTCCTCATAGAGCCTTAGTGTCCCTTAGTACCCCTCCCAATTGGTCCCTATCTGCAGCACTTGATTTCAGGGGCTGCTTCCCATTTTTTGGAGCCTGTTGCAAAAGAAAGTCAGAAGAGAAGCTAATGGCTTTAGTGCTGTTTTAGAACTTTTAGATCTTTTTGACTCTGAGGGCTAACTCTCTGTTTCAGATGGGTAGGCTACGAGAGCCATCACCTGCATAAAGGTTGCCAGAAAAACTTGTTTGCCTGAATGGAATACTTACCATTTAAACACTTTATTTGTTTGCCAGATTTTTATTCTACAGAAGAGTCCTTTCTCCAATTTTCCCCATCACAACCATGGTCCTATGAAGTCATTTAAAGCATTAAAAGTGCAATTTTAAAACTGTGATAAGTCCTGGTGGGAAAAAAAGTGTTTAAGCCTAACATACACTTTTCTTGTCATAAATTAACTGGCCAAATGTTTTGAGTATTTCTTCCTGTTGTTCTATGGTGTAGAATGGAAAGGAAGTAAGGAAGGAAGGAAGGAAGGAAGGAAGGAAGGAAGGAAGGAGAAAGTCTTGCAAATGGATTTCAGAGAAAGTGAAAATGACTACGTTATCAATCTTTAATCTGAGCCTCCATTGCAGACACTCAGAGAAGAAGACTCAAGAAGCTGAAGGTTATTTGCCTGTATTAAAAAAAATCAGGTGAAGGTTTAAAAAGGTGATTAAAAACATCTGGAAAGCAAAACATGCTGATGCCTCACAGTAACCTTGTAGTGAGTTGATTTATGACAGTCCAGTTCCACTCGTAACAAGATTATAGCTTCTTCATATCAGCCATTGTGATAAATACCAATTACCTACTTGAATATTGCCATTAAAATTTGCCTAAGTAAGGAGCTGGATCATACATCTCGGTTGATTACATATCAATGATGCTGACGCAGGCTGGGCAACTACTCAGCCTGCTTAAAGATATGCTGCCCTAATTTAGACCGTGATTTGCATACAATTTTCCCTTACAGCCAAACTTTAAAAAGTATAATTACTTTCTGAATATTCTTCATTCTGTTTTGAATGTTAGAAAGGCCATCTAATGAATTGCTTGGGCTAATGAAAACAAATGCACGCCTCAGAAAGAAACAAATACCACTGTTCAGCCAGCATGCCATGCAGTGTGTGGGAGATTGTGTAACTCTTTGGAAAATGAGATGAATGTCACAGAATGCCCTGTTTTGTATACAGCAAGGTTCCTCAGAGAATCATATGTTCATATGTGCATATGTTAAGGATACCCCCATGGACACTTGCATGCAGCTGCATTTCTGCATGCAGAAATGACCAACTATGCATGCCTTCAGTGAAGTGTTCTTAGTGGGGTCCTAGCTATGACTCTCTTGGGGGGCAGCCATGTTGTCTTGACATGGTACCTTGGACTGATGTGACTATGCGTGAGTTTGTGTTGCTACAGCCTTAGGAAAAATTAACATTGGTACTGTCACTTCTTGTTGGCAAAGTTAAGTTCAGTTGCCTTTGCATCATGCTAGGACACTTGGACACGCCTTGTCAACTTTACAAGATAGACCCGACAGGAAACATGGACAGTTGAGTTAATTCTATTTTTATTGTAAATCTACCTTAATAGAACCAGGTCTTTCCCACATACCATTACACCACAAAATGCTAATAATGGACTCCAAGAGGATAATGTGTTTATGTACATTTACTAGCTTAGGCAGGTAAATTTGGGAGACAGAGGAATATTATGGTAGACACAACTGTTTAGAAAACAAGCAAACACATTTCCAGTAGCAAAGTACAAATTAGATGAATGCAGGGTCATTTGGATTGCAAATTTAATTAAAAGTCCTGTTGGCATATTAACTAGGAAGTTTGAGACTTATGTATAGTTCTTGTCTGAAAACATGGCAAGTTCTGTTCTTGGATATTGTTCTTGTAGATTGTTGTTGTATATTCTGTTTTTGTTCTTAATTGAGCCTGTTGTTTTCTATCTCCTCAAATCCAATGAATTTATATTTGCATACTTCTAAAACTCTCATTATCATGACTGTAACTGGATGAAATAGTTCAACATAGGGCAATAATTTGTGAGCCAAGGAATCTCAAATGGGATAAGCTTACAAAATGTGTCCAAAATCAGGAACCCATGACTCCTGAGGGAATGAAATTTGGGAAAGTTGTCACTGCTTTAGTGTTACTGTGATCTTCGTCAACATTCTGTGACAGTTTCCCAGCCAGTCTTGCAATCCCCTCTTCCCAACCAGCAGCAACCACAGGGAAGCAAAGGGGAAAGAAGAGGATGGAAAGGAAGGGAAAGTAAGATTTCTGACGCTCTCTGCTAAATTTTCACAAGGAAAGTCAATGTGGAACCTGGCAGGAAGTCAAAATTTACTTCTATTCCCACTGCTTTTTGCCTGCCCTTGTTCATTCTGTTTCTCTGTTTAGGTAAGGAAATATCTCTGAAATGATGACCCAATAAGGTCTGAATTGTCTAGTTACTTTAAAAAAGAAAAAATCAGTTTTCAAATTATTAACTCATTGGATTTATCCTGTTTATTCAGAAACTCTCTGCTAACATTATTCTGGTGCATAGTGGCATATGTAGATTGCTGTGCTATTTCTTTTTGGCAAGATTATGTATTGACTAGGAGCAAATACCCCTATAAGACACCTGTCTCTAGAAGGCTAAATGTCAAGAACCGGCTGGAAAAAACCCTCCAGTCTCTCCTGGAAATGTGAAAAATGTAACTGTGGAAGGCTTTGCTAAGAACATTCCTCTGTTTTGCATTTATCTATATCACACAACTTAAGAGAGAGAAAAGGGATGGTGGTGGATAGCTTGCCAATATACCAAGATAAACATTCACTATTAGCCAAATTTTAGACCTTTCCTATCTCTTTATTAGTTTTTAAGGGGAAGAAAAGTGGGTGGGAGCAGGGGAAGATAAACCAAACAGCAGACGCTGCAACATTTCAAGATGAAAATAGGCACATGCTTGCAATATCCCTATTTTCATCTCAGAAACAAATTCTCATGCCATCCACGAAAACCTTATAGACTGCCCAATATGTCTTTCTAGAAATTGCTTCCAAAGTGCAGTTTTTAATATGATAGTAAAAGGAAGTAACTAAGTATTCTGGGAGGACTTTAATTGTATGTTTAGAAAGAAGAGAGGGTATGCCATCACATTGAAATAAATGTGAAATAAATGTGAAATAAATGTTTTCCACTCCAACTAGATATGTTAGATTGCAACTCCTTGGATCTCCAGGCACCAAATATGAAACAGTTGCCAAGCATCCAAATTTTGATCACATGTTCACAGGGATGCTGCAAAGCTCGTAGCTGTGAAAAATGGTCATGTCACATTTTTCAGTGCTGTTGTATGTTTGAACGGTCACTAAATGCACTGTCGTAAGTCGAGGACTACCTGTATGGCCAGTAATATACATATCACTGATATGTGTCCTTAGTGATAATAATATCTGGAGATTTAAAAAGTGTGAATCAGCACAGGAAGACAGACAAAGCATTTAATGCTGTTTTTCCATTCCAGAATTCATTCTTGGAGAAACACACATACCGTATTCTTGCCCTTTCAAAACGAAGAAAAGATTGCCACCTTGCTAACTGCCCCTAAGTCTGCTTCCATTCTCTTTTTGAAAAACACCCCACATGGCTGCTGTTTCTCATTAGCTATATAAATGGCATCAATACAACAGCTCTTTCTTGTGTGCAAATGAAACAGATTATGCATGCAGGTCTGCAAAGTGGAACCTGAACTGCATATGGGCAGAAGGCCTAAACTTACAGGGGGTTAAACTTAAGGACAGCAGGCTGAGGATCTGGAAGTCAGCCAAGTGGCTGCCAAGTCTATAGATTTTGGAGCAGCAGCTCCTGGGTTTAGGAATGAAAAAGGAACAGCTAATGAGACTCATGAGATCTGTTAATGCTTAACCTAATGCAACACCTACTGGTCCTGCCAATAAATCAAAGGGACTGTGACTATTGCTTTGCTTCCATTACAGCAATTTGCTACCAGTTGGAGGCTGGCTGCCGGGTTGATGCACTCGGATTTTCTTGACCCGTTTTATTTTGAGTTTTGTTGTTTTTCTTGCCTAAAATCTAGCTAGAAGTAGCCTTGCCAGAAGCACAGACATCACTTTGCAGTTTACCTGGTGGCATTCCTAAAAATGAAAAAAGCTGAGTCAAAAGGCCAACAGCAGGGTAACAGCTAGGAGCGGAAAGCACAAAAGTGTGCAAAGTGCACTTGGCTGGTAGCTAGGTGTGCACAATCACAGTAACAATGGTGGCTTGATCTTCTGACTGCTTTATGTCTGGGAATTTTATTATCAAGGTAGGAACACATGGACACGGTTAGCTAGCATTAGGCTAAAATAGGATTGAATAATTTGGGGGTTGGCGTATTGTGAGAAATCCAACCATGCTCATTGCTTGTTTAAATAAGACATGTGAATACAGGTATTCTTTGTTTAGTGACTACCTCATATAGTGACCTTTCAAAATGGATGAAAATGTAACATTGCAATCATTCCTCACATTTACAATTTTTGGTAAGTTGTGGTTTTACTTACTGACCTCTTCATTTAAGAACCAAGTTGCTAGCTCCAATTGTGATGGCTAAACAAGGATTATATAGCAAGTATGAGATTCACAAATGAAGGCCATTATACGTGTCCCAGGATAACGTTGAAGGATCCAATCTGGGTTGTTCACAGGGACCAGACTTGTGGCTTTTTGGTTGTTGGTTGGGGTGGATTTACCCAGGGGTGGGATTCTACCGTTTTGGACTGGTTCAGGCGAACCCCTTGCTCTGAAGGTCAGCTGGCAGAGAACCAGTTCCATGCGATAAGCATGTGGGCCTGCCCACCGTCCCCTGCTCTTTCCTGTGCTTTATTCCCTTTTGTGAGGGCACAGAGCAGTATGCCATGCCTCAGCTGGTCTAGTCACAGGGACTGCAGAAGAAGATAAGTATAAAACCTTTTTGAAATGCGGAGCGCGCACATGGAGCATGCATTCACATGCAAAGAGTGAAACCACCGAACTAGTTGTTATACCGGTGGAATCCCAGCCCTGGATTTACCACCAACTTATCAGGTACTCAGGAGCCATGGACTTGGCAGCACAAGAAAACAACATCCGACAGCTAAATATCAGGCCGTCAACACTCCAATCCAAAAGCCACAAGCAACCAGACACCACACAAATACTACACATAAAATAGCCCAAAGCACACATTACGGTGAGAGAGAAGTTCTCTGAGGATAGGTTCCAGGCATAAATCCGAAAGCTTGGAAAGAGTAAATCTCTGGTCTCAGTGAACCACCCTGATTGGATCCCGCAAATATGAGATTCCTCATGTTGATTAAAAAAAAAAAGCAGTTATCAGAACAATGAACAGGTGCAAATTGATTCAACGTCAGCAGAGAAGCAAACTTTTGACTCTCAAAGGGGAAGGAAATGGATACAAGTTCTACTGCCATAGACTGCCTATGTCTTTTGAAAGTAGGGTACTTGTATTCTTGTGCAGTAAATAAATAAGTAAATAGAAATTACTAAGTGGGGTTTTTAAGAGTCCTTTTACTTAGATTAACTGCTTCCAGCCTATAGCTATAGGAAGGAATTGTGAATAGCAATTGTATTTTGTTGGCCCAAGTTTAGAATTTAGCACGTTGTTTGGCCTCAGCTGTGAAGAGCCCTGATAGATCATAATAAAACCCAATAAAACAGTACTTTTTGGACTAGAAGACCTCTTAGGTCCCTTCCAACTCTGTTATTCTATTATCCAGATGTCATTGGGATGCCCACAAGTCTGGCATAAGAGCAACAGATCCTTCCTGTTACTATTCCCTAATAATTGATATTTTGAAAATGCCTCTAACCCTGGTGGTAATACATAGCCATCACAATCAATAGCCATTGATCACTTCTTCCAGTGGTTGAATTGATGGAACAGACTATTCCACATGCAAAGGTTTATAATAGCAGGAGGGCAAACTATAGCTGCAATGCCACATTACAGATTGGAGTGTAGTCTTCACAACGCTTTCAAAAATTACTGCTGCTGAACTGTTGTTTAAAATCTGTTGTAAGAGGAAACTTCCTGAATCTATGGAGAAAGAATTATATTAATTCTAAGTTAATTTTTATTTTAATTAAACTTAAACAAACATTCAGTGATGCTAAGTTTAGTTTTTGTCCCTATGTTACCAAAATTAGTCTTGGTGTTGCTGACTTATTGCAGCACAATCATCACTTAAAAATTAAAAATTGACTTTAGCTCAGAAAAGATTTCACACCCCTATGATGGGATGCCAAGATGTTCCAACTGGAGCATCTGGCAACAGGTAATAAGGTAGCGGAGATTAAGTGAATGGTGTAATGTAAGATAGCTACACTGCAGTGCATCCAGTTAATAATTATAGGAAGGTATTATAGTTCGGTAGAAGATGCACAGTTAGGAATGCAAAACACAGAGTATCATTCTAATTCCTCATCTTCCGGACATTTGGGATAATTATTCAAGTAATGAATTGCATACATTTGTTAGATTCTTATCTTGCCTTTTCTTCAGGAACTCAAGATGACATCTGTGTAGTACTTCTTCCTATACTCTCATTCTCTTAATAGCCCTGTGAATTATATAGGCTAAGACTGGACACATGGTGGTTGAGGTGAATTTTAACCTGAATTTCCTTACTTCAGTGTAACGCCTTACTCACTATACCATCCACTACTTACATCAATTGCTTCCTTTTTCCATTAGACAAATATAATTCTGATTTCACTCTCTCTATGTAATCATCAGGTGCTCCATAAAGATAGTGTTGTGGTTCGCTGGCAGCAGGTGTGGACGGCTGAGGTCTTGGAGAGCAAGGAATGCTGCCTTCAGAGATTGTGGAGGCTGGCAGCAGTGATGAAGAGGACCCCGAGGAGCCTGTGCCCAGTGCACGTGTGCGCAGGGCTGTTCAAAGGAAAGATCAGCTGCAACAGCATGGGCGACTCGGGAGTAAGGCTGCAAGGTGATGGCCCCTCCCTTAAGGGATAAAAGCCAGCCCTCAGAGGTGGGATTCTTTGCAGGAAGCAAAGAAGTTCTTGCACTTCAAGTTATTGTGGAAGTTCAGTCTATCCTGGTTTGTTTTTGGAGACTTTTGGCTTTGAATATTTCCTGGCAATTTATCTTGTGTTCTTGGCAGCCTTGCACAACCTTGACAGGGCTTGCTCTTCTATGGGACAATTAGTTTTAATAGCATTTTACTGTGAATGAACGGAATTCACAGAAAAGCATTAAAAAGGTTTTGCTTTTATCTCTGTTTTGTGTTTGTTTGACTTGAACCAGGCTTGGGTCAGAACAGATAGATACAAAATGGATTTTCAGCTTTGTGATTTCCCCTCCCCCCACCCCGAAAGCACATCTAACTCCTGTCAAAATCTCTCAAGTTGGTAAAATAAAGCCAAATTATGCTTGGAGATACAGCTAGTCCTTGACCACCGTCAAAAGTGACTAAATGATCATTTTTCACACTTATGACCATTGCAGTGTCCCCATGGTCACATGATCAACATTCAGATGCTTGCAACATGTACTTATAGCCATTGCAATGATCTCCTGTTGTGACCTTCTGACAAGCAAAGTCAATGGGGAAGCAAGGTTCAATTTAACAACCATGTTACTAACAAATGCAGTGATTCACTTAACACCTGTGGCAAGAAAGGTTATAAAAAAAACGAGGTAAAATCCACCTTCTCACTTAGCAAAAAAAAAAATTGGGGTTCAGTTGTGCTCGTAATTCAAGGACTGCCTGTATAATGATAATAAAAAAACTTCCAACGAGCCACTGAGTTTCATATATACATTTTTCGACCGTATGTTAGAATTGGTAGTGGCGTTTCCTGATCAATGACACAGGAGTTAAAGGAAGCATAATTTACAGAGGCGCCATTATTAAGGAAACACCGTGTGAAGTCAGTCATCAATCCTTGTATAATAGATGCAGGGGAACAGCAGTTGAGATTCACTTGTTCCCTTTATAACCACAAGTAATAGGAAATCCTGTGCCTTTCCTCCAGGTTAATTGATCTGGAATAGCTGTCTTCACCTGATCCTCATTGATGGATGTGTACAAAGCAGGGTATAATTATGCATTCTTTGTCAGCTGGGATCTTTCTCAATATTATTTAGGGGGATTTCTACACAAAACACACTGTTTAATAAACACTACAGCGATCTTTGTATTTGCTTTGGGTCCTGTGATGAAATCTACACAGGTCAGGAGTTAAATGCCATAATATTACCAAAACTTTACTTTGTTGCTACAGGATATTATAATAGAATCCTGAAATCTTGACAGTTTTCCTCTCCTTCCCTCTTATACAAAAGACGCAGAGGTGGCATTCAGCAGGTTCTGACCAGTCCTGGAGAACTGGTAGTGGAAATTTTGAGTAGTTTGGAGAACTGGCAAATACTGCTTCTGACTGGCCCCGCCCCCATCTATTCTCCACCTCCCATTGAGTCTCAGCTGATCGGCTGGGTCTTCTTTGGTTGCCCTGCACAGGAGAAGGGAGCTGGAAAGCAGGTCAGTGGGGTGGGGAGGGAATGGGGATTTTGCAGTATCCTTCCCCTGCCACGCCCACCAAGCCACGCCCACAGAACCAGTAGTAAAAAAAAAATGAATCCCACCTCTGTAAAGACAGTCAAGGTGGGAACAACCTGGAATTTTCCTCTCAACCCCTCCTGTTTTTCCAGGCTAAGCGGTCTTCATAATGGCTGTCACACGCCTCTTCAGGGCCATCTTCATATCCCTTTACTGTAGAGGACTCTTGCTGTATTATGATATATAGGAAGTTGTTACGTGAGTGTGCAAAGACATACACACACTCACACACATTTTGTACAGGGATACGTACTTTCTCCCTCCTTTGTTCCTTTCTTCGTTAATTAGGCACTGTGTATAGAGAGACAAATTTGAGACGGAGCGCCTTGGAGAGGATTGACATTAGAAAAGGAATTCAAGCTGTCTTTGAGGCTTTCTCCATTGAGAGCGAGACAACGGAATTAAGTCATTGCCTTTTTGGTTTCCTCGCGCATCTATGGTGAGGCCTTTGTGCCTTTAACAACTGCATGGCAGTCAGATGCAAGGCCTCGCAGTCTTTCCTCTGTGGAGATGGGAAAGTTTCACCTGCCAGATTTCTTATCCAAGTGCTTAAGGCACAGGAACCTTGCCAGGAGAAAAAAAAAGAAAAGACAAGAAAAATAATTTGGCATGCATTCAACGATGTGCAAATTTATACACTGCCTATTGTCTTAATGCTGCAGCTCAGCTTTTAAAGAACAAAGGCGGCTTTAAAACTGGCCTCCAGCTTGCTTCCACTGGGATGTTGTTGTTTTTTTTAAAATCTAGGCTGCTAGCAGTAGTGTGTTGGGGTGGGGAGCCGATATCATATCGTATGTGAGGTCATTTAATCCCAGTGGAAAGATAGGCAATTCCACCCACCACCTTTTAAAAATGTATTACTTAGAAAAAATTAAATATGCTGCCAATTACAAAGCTAAGCTCTAGCCGCTAGCTGCCTATTTATTTGCAATTTGTGACTTTGGGCCCCCACAGAGGATAGCCTGGGATGGCAAGAGAAGATTCCTCTTTTCATAAATGACCCTTTGGTGAATGCCTGGCATATTCGGTTGCCATTTTGTGAATTAGCTAGCCCAACATATATTCTCCACACTTGCTTCCAATCCAAAGAGGTCATTCAACTTTGCTTTATGGTCTGCATTGCATCTTTTTGAATACAGTAGGTGGTAGAAGCTGCCCAAACCACATATTGGGCCAGCAGTTGGCTTTCCAAGTGCTTTGGGGACCTTTGAAAATGTTCAGTTTTGGGTGTACATTTCCAAAATACATTTGGTACATCCAATTTTGGTCACATTACAAAAAAGATGTTGAGACTTTGGAAAAAGGGAAAAGAAGGGCAACTAAGATGCTTAAAGGTCTGGAGACTAAAACATATGAAGAACAGTTCCAGGATTTGGGTTTGGCTAGTCTAGAGAAAAGGACTGGGGGGGACATGATTGCAGTATTCCTCTATTTTGAGAGGCTGCCACAAAGAGGACGGGCTCAATTTATTTTCCAAAGCATCAGAGAGCAGGACGAGAAGCAATGGATGGAAATTAATCATGGAGAGAAGCAACCTAGAACTTTCTGTCAGTGAGAACAATTAATCAGTGGAACAACTTGCCTCAAGAAGTTGTGAATGCTTCATCACTGGATGTTCTTAAAAAGAGATTGGACAACCATTTGTCTGAAATGATATAGGGTTTGAGGTCCCTTCCAACTCTGTTATTCTATCAGATGATGCTAAAGAAACTGACATTAAAACAAGCAACCCATAGGGTTATCTAAAACTTCCTCCCAGTATCACACATATTCAAACATGAGATCATGAAGTAAAAAAGAATCTTCCTGAATTTGGTACCTTCCAGATGCACTGAAGCTGGACTCAGAAATCATTCTGATTGGAATTGTTGAAAGAGATTCCTGATATACCTGTAAGGTACTAGTTTGTCAAATAAAATTCTCTAGCAACACCACTGGGAAAGCAGTCTGCTACAGGGAAGCCTTCCATAATAAACTTCCTGGTGGAATATGGCCTGGGCCTCTTTTGCCTCTAGCAAGTGAGTTTCAAGGAAAGATTTTCCTAGTTAGCTGCCTTTCCCTCTGTTTCTCCTTTTTAAAAAAAAAAAAAAAATCTCACTCCATTATTCGTCTCTTGCTCTCTTTCTCCCTCCCCACCTTCTTTTTTGCTGCCCTAATTTTTTGTTCACCTATAATTTTCTCCATTGACTTTAATTAAGTTCTCCCCAGGCTTGCTCAGTAGGCAGGCTTCCCTGGGTCTAATTAGACTCTCATCATAAGTAATCTACATGGAAAGGAGACACGTGTGCAGCAGCAGCACAGTACTCACGCAAGCAGGGGAAACTGATTTATTGAGAGACTACAGCAAGCAGATGGCTGCATAAAACACGACAAATAATTCTGGTGCAATTTAAAAAGAAAAGGGAAAAAAAGGGGGGGGGGGAGTGGGAACACAGCCAGATGCACACACACACACACACACTGAGCAAAAACTTGGAGGTGTCTCTGTGTGCTCGGGCAAGTTGGATTTTTCTCTGTCTCTCTCTCTCTCTCTTCAGGTATCACTACCTTCACTCAATAAAACCAATAGAGCAGATCAGAGTAAATCACCATTGGCTGGGAAAGCAGGACTCATTGATAACGATGATTCCCAGCTGAGCTATAAGGAGACATCTCCTGCTGATCTGTTTCTGACTATGTACTTAAGAACCAAGGTGTGTGCTGAAATAATTATTGGAGGGAGGTTACCCATGGTGTGGCATTTTGGACTTGGTTCAGAGATGGAGCACTAGTGTATTCCTGACACCGAGGAGTTTGATTGCCTGCTCTTGCAACCTGGAAGCTCAGAATACAGCTTGGGCAATTAGATCAGTCTAAACATTTCTCTGGGGAGGGATGTGGGGGGGGACATGCCTCGAAGGAACAGGTAAGAAAGCTTGAGAGTGGTGAGTAGCCCAGGGTTGGGCATCCTGAAAGCTGTAGGGCTTTGTGGCCCCTTTAAAAGCTTTTTTTTTGTAGCTACTGATCTAAAAAAGGTTGGAAAACATGAAGAGCTATGGTTGAATGCTCAACCAAACCACACAGTAGCATTTACCCTGCATAATTAAAGACAAGGGGACGCGGTGGCCTAGCAGTTAAGACACTGAGCTTGTCAACTGAAAGGCTGGCAGTTCAAGACCATGTGATGGGTGGAACTCCTGTTCTTGTCCCAGCTGCTGCCAACCTAGCAGTTGGAAAGCATGCAAGTGCAAGTAGATAAATAGGTACCACTTCAATGGGAAGCAGAGGTGATATTCAGCAAGTTCTGATCGGTTCTGGAGAACCGGTAGTGGAAATTTTGCGTAGTTCGGAGAACCAGCAAATCCCACCTCTGACTGGCCCCGCCCCCATCTATTCTCTGCCTCTCATTGAGTCCCAGCTGATTGGCTGGGTCTTCTTTGGTTGCCCTGCACAGGAGAATGGAGCTGGGAAGCAGGTTAGTGGGGTGGGGAGGGAATGGGATTTTGCAGTAACCTTCCCCTGGAGTGGGGAGGGAATGGAGATTTTGCAGTATCCTTCCCCTGCACGCCCACCAAGCCTTGCCCACCAAGCCAAGCCAAGCCAAGCCCACCAAGCCACGCCCACAGAACCAGTAGTAAAAAAAAAATTGAATTCCACCACTGATGGGAAGGTAATAGCGTCCCATGAACCTTGGCACATAGTCACGCTGGCCATATGACCACAGAAGTTTCTTTGGGCAACACGGGCTCCCTTGGCTAAGAAACAGAGATGGATATGACTGGGCAAGGGGAACCTTTACCTTTTAATTAAAGATGACCTGGGAAAAATACCAAGAAGAAGCAAATAGAGTAACTTGAAATGGGCCTGGCCTGGCAAGATGTAATATACCTCTGTTTACTGTATAAAGAATGGCTCCTGCTCATCAAAAGATTACCTATCCTTAAGAGCATCTGTAAATCTTCTGCCATCGAAGGAGATTTCTAAAGAAGAAACAGCCAGGCTCTTCTAATTTATTGGCCAATGGTTGTAATTCCTCCTGCATGAACAACCCCCAAATTGTTGCAGTGCTACAGTTAATTTTGATTGCTCAGTAGAGGTGAATAAATAGCTAGACTTTTCAATAGATTGGAGACTAGAAACAGGAAGCACAAGGACGGATGTGTTTGGCAATTAATGATTGATTGATCTCAGGTCATCCCAACCACCTGACGGCTAAGTGGGCATTTGAACCGGATTTCCCCAGTCTTAGTCTAAAACTTCAACATTAACCACATACTGGAAAAACAGTACCCAATCTCCTCAAATGCTTTGAGAAGATTTACCACCGGAGAGCATTTTCTCTCAGTGGAATAATGCTCATGTCTGTACAAGGTCTGGTGAATTTCCCCATGTTCAAAGATGCTAACTTGTAAGGAGTGGGGATCAGAAAAGATAAGAGACATAAAAAAAAAAAAAGCTGGCTTGGCAAACTTTTGTGCTTTTCATAATTTCAACAGGAGTCACTTTTAAAACACAAGAAAAAGCATACTCACCTGTTTGTGCATGTATTTCATTTTCAATTTGCATCAGATAGGATGCAATCTGGCACTCCTCCGATGTTCTGAACTGCAGTTCCCAAAATTCACAGCCATCATAACTGAAGCTGGAGAATTGTGGCTGTGGTGCCTCAAGACACCTGGAAAAGTGCAAGTAGAAGAGGCAGAAATGGGGCCTCTAAAGAAATAACTATGGTGCAACAGCTGGGAAAGTGACGGGTCCTTGATGCTTTCTGAATTTGCCTGTTTTCTGGCAGATGTTTCATTACCCAAACCAGGTAAGATCAGCAGTACTAGTGTGATGTGATTCACAGTATCAACAGTAGAGACCTTCAAATTTCTAGGTTCTACTATATCACATGACCTAAAATGGACACCTAACATCAAACACGTCATCAAAAAAGCACAACAAAGAATGTTCTTTCTGCGCCAATTCAGAAAGCTCAAACTGCCCAAGGAGCTGCTGATCCAGTTCTACAGAGGAATGATTGAGTCTGTCATCTGCACCTCTGGAACTGTCTGGTTTGGTTCTGCAACCCAACAGGACAGACACAGACTTCAGAGAGTAATTAGGACTGCAGAAAAAACAATTGCTAACCACCTGCCTTCAATGGAGGACCTGTATATCCTGCACGAGTCAAAAAGAGGGCTGTGAAAATCCTTACAGACCCCTCACATCCCAGACATAAACTGTTTCAACTCCTTTCCTCAAAATGATGCTATAGAGCATGCACATTAGAACAACTAGACACAAGAACAGTTTTTTTCCTGAAAGCCACCACTCTGCTAAACAAATAATTCCCTCAACACTGTTCAACTATTTACAAAGTCTGCACTACTATTACTATTAATCTTCTCATCACTCCTTATCACTTCCTACTTGTGACTACATGACTGTAATGTTGTCGCTTGTATCGCTACAATTTATATTGACTGTTTCCTAGTATGATTTGATTGCTTATTGTACCCTGTGACTATTATTAAGTGTTGTACCTTATGATTCTGAACTCTTGATGAATGTAACTCTTTTATGTACACTGAGAGCATCTGCACCAAGACAAATTCCTTGTGTGTCCAATCACATTTGGCCAATAAAGAATTCTGTTCTATTCTATTTTGTTCTGTTCTGTTCTGTTCTGTTCTGTTCTGTTCTGTTCTGATCTGTTCTATTCCGCATTCTGTTCTATTCTATTCTATTCTATTCTATTCTATTCTATTCTATTCTATTCTATTCTATTCTATTCTATTCTTACCTAGTTTGGGTAATGAAACATCTGCAAGAAAACAATCAAGCTCAGAGAGCACCAAGGACCCCACAGTTCAACCTTGAGCTACAAATCTTCTCCATTATTAGGAGCTAGAAAAGTGTTAGAAATTATGACCTGTGTCAAAAGGGGGAGGGATATGATATCATCTACCTCCAATTTACAACACAGTCCTTTCAACAGTTCCAAGAAGGCTTCACACCAATTTGCATTACTCAGGTGACCCTGATAACACAGATAAACCTCCAGGTGACCTTAACGATCTGCTAAAAGAATGCAAATAACCAGCTGTTTGCAAGGAGTATAAATCCTTCCATTCCCCACCACCATCTAGTCAGAGCGGAAGAAGCTTCTTGGGTGAGAAGTGAGGCGTCTTCAAAGAAAAAACAGAAAGTCCAGTTGCCTCTTGAAAAAAACCACCTTTGGGATAACCATGACCTGGATGACTGAGAATCTCCAGAGACATATGTCCAATTTAATTGCTGTCCATCCCTTCTCTTGGTTACACAATTGATGAGCACTCAATGTGGTCATGAGGTCCATGGATGGATGTTGGAACTTCAAATTCGGGTCGAAAGTAGCTTTTTCAGGGTTCATTGTAACGTCAAACAGTTGCTAATCAACCGGTGGTAAATCAAGGACTACCTGTAGTACTTCCAAGTTCATGTGTATGGGAATGGCTTCTTGAATCACCAAACCAGCTAGTCCTTTCCTGGGTCTTACAGCAGAATTTTAATTTGATTTGATAGCCAATGAAAGGTAAAATATAGTAAGAACAGTAACAGAATGAAAGAAAACAAACAATCCTAGCTAAACCCTGCATTTTATTCATTTTATTTTTTTTAAAAAAAGATCTCTTTATTAAACTGAAAAGTGAAAACAAAGAAAGAAAAGCACAAGTATTGATTTCAACACATTCCAAACACTATAGCATAATCTACATTAACAAGATAATAACTACAAACATAAGACACAAGGCAGAGTTTAGAAAAGAAAGGAAGGGATTTTTTTTTTTAAAAAGGAAATAAATTGCATGGAAATGTATAATCACAGGCAAAATTGAGCTGGATTCAGCACCGCCCCTCGCAGATCTATGTCAATGTGTGTTGCATTCAAATTAGCACTCAGAAGTAGAATGAAGGCCACAGCCTGTTACAGGAGGCCTATTTAGTCTTTGCTTCAGGGAAGGAAGAAAAGCAAATCTCCCCCACACACACCCTTTTTTTGCTCCAGTAAGTTTAGGGTCAACATTAGACTTCAGAATAACAGAATTGGAAGGGACCTTGGAGATCTTCTAGTCCAACCCACTGCCCAGGAAACCCTATACCACGGGTTCCAAACGGGTGGGATTCAAATTTTTTAACAACCTGTGGTCGTGGCTTAGTTGGTGGGCATGGCTTGGGGGTCATGTTATTGGCTGGGCGTGGCCAACTCAATATCACTCACATCAAGGCACGCATCTCTTTGCCTGGTGTCTCATGACTGCGGGGATGCTGCAACAGTCGTAAGCATGAAAAATGGTCATAAGTTGCTTTTTTCAGTGCCATTGTAACTTTGAATGGTCACTCCATACAAGCAAAGTACCAGCAAAGGAGGGGGAAAAAACTCCAGAGAACTTCCTGAGACAGGAAGTCTAGTCCTGCCAAGAATGTAATAGGGTTAACAGAGAGGCAGTTTCTGTAAGCAACACCAGAATGTTTCCTTCCTGCCTTCCTTACAGGATTAGGCCAGTAATTTCTTCTAACAACCGGTTCTCCGAACTGCTTAGAATGTTAACAACCAGTTCTAGCGAATAGGTGCGAATTGGTAGAATCCCACCCTGGTTCCAAACCAGGAGTGGTATTCAGCAGGTTCTGAACAGTTCTGGAGAACCGGTAGTGGAAATTTTGAGTAGTTTGGAGAACCGGCAAATACCAGCTCTGACTGGCCCCACTCCCATCTATTCTCTGCCTCCCATTGAGTCCCAGCTGATCGGCTGGGTCTTCTATGGTTGCCCTGCACAGGGGAATGGAGCTAGAAACCAGGTTAATGGGATGGGGAGGGAATGGGGATTTTGCAATATCCTTTGCCTGCCACGCCCACCAAGCCATGTCCAGAGAACCGGTAGTAACATTTTTTGAATCCCATCACTGCACAGAACCAGGAAAAAATTGTAAAAGAATTTGAATCCCACCACTATTCCAAACGCAAGGCCCGGGGCCCGGATACAGCCTGTGGGGTGCTTAGATCTGGTGCATGGGGCCGCCCTAGAAACAGCGAAGAACTAGCCTGCAGTGCCTCTGCCAGCAAAAATGGAGCTCAGGAAGGCCACTGGCAGCCCTCCCAGGCCCCGTTTTCAGTCTCTATGGCCTCCTGCAGCCCTCTGCCAGTGAAAACAGAGCTCCGTTTTCACTGGCAGAGGGCTGCAGGAAGCCATTGTGGCTGAAAACAAAGATTGGGAGCCCGTTTTCGCTGGCAGAGTGCTCGTGCTACCAAAGGCGCCTCCGACACAATGTCAAGCTGTGACATTGTGACACAATGTCAGGTTCACTCTGGCCATGCCCGCCCCCCGGCCCCTGAGGTCAAAGAGAACCCTGCTGCGTCCCTCATTTAAATGAGTTTGACACCCCTGCCGAGTGCCATTTCAGACAAATGTTTTACTCTTCTTAAAAACTTCCAGTGTTGGAACATTTACAACTTCTGGAGGCAAAAGTCATTTCACTGATTAGTTCTCCTGACTGTCAGAAACTTTCTCCTTTGTTCTAGATTACTTCTCTCCTTGATTAGTTTCTGCATGCATCCATTTCATTCCTGCTGTCCACTTGCCAATAGATTTTTTTTTTGGTCTTCCCTTTATTTCTGGGGCCCAGGATACTTTATGCTCTTTAATCCCACACCACTTAATCCATGCTTATCATATCAAGTCTTTATCTTACACATGGGGAATCCAAAATCTCAGAGCAGAGTGCAGACACGGATTGTTTCTTATGTATTAGGTGGGATTTCCCTGGACTTCCATCCAATTGTACCCACTAAAAACAACAACAATGCAGTTTCCTAATACCCTGTCTCCTTAAACTTTGGCTACATTCCTACAAAACGCCCAACCCATTTACAAATTAATTAATTTTCTGAGTTTGCACAAAATATTGAACCATAAACCATCCAGCTGGTCCATTTTCACACCCTACTACAAGCCATATTAAAGGTTAACACTAAGCTTAGTTTATTGTACAAATGTGGCCAATAGTTCATTTATAATAGATTAAACTGGTTGAATAAACATATTGATATAGTAGTACAATCTGTGGTGTCAGCTTCATACGGTACAGTATATTTAAAAAACAATAAAATGAACCTTCACAGTTCTTCCCTAATGCCAGGCAAATATGTGAAATCCTGCTTCTATCCATAATCCCTTGGCACAATTTCCTTATTCAGTATTATTTCTCCTCCCACCTCTCCCAAAATAATACTGCATGTATACAAAGTAGTCCTCAACTTACAACAATTCATTTGGTGGCCATGTGAAGTTACAATGGCACTGTAAAAAAGAGACTTATGACTGCTTGTCACACTTAACGACTTTGGCAGCATCCCCATGGTCATGTGGACAAAATTCAGATGCTTCTCAACTGGTTCACCATTTGCAACCTTCTGACAAGCAAAGCCGATGGGGAAGCCAGATTTACTTAACAACCGTGTTACTGACTTAACAACCGCAGTGATTCACTTAACAATTGTGGCAAGGAAGGTTGCAAAATGGGGCAAAACTCACTTAACAGCTTAGCAGTGGAAATTGTGGGCTCAATTGTCATAAGTCAAGGACTACCTGTATACAGAATTATATACCCATATAAAGTATTCTATTCTATTCTATTCTATTCTATTCTATTCTATTCTATTCTATTCTATTCTATTCTATTCTATTCCATTCCATTCTAATTCTAATTCTATTCCATTCCATTCTATTCTATTCAGTAGACTCTGGCCATACTAAAAATTTGCAGTCTCTGCTTTCTATTTGGTAATACATCTAGAATGTCTGGATTGGATGGGGAAATTCACATTAAAGGGTCATATTAAAATTGGTTATCTATCAGAAACTGATGGATATAGGGTGAAAGCAGATAAACGTGCTGGTGTGGTAGAAGCACAGCCATGGCTGCAAGGCCAGATGGACATCCCAGCAACTGTTTAAAAAAGGAAATGTGTGAATAGTGGCTGCAATTCTTTGCTGCTGCAGGCAAGACAAAATAAACAGCACCAAAAGTCAGGATCATTTTCTATAGTTCATGTAGAAACATTAATGGAGAGTAAGAGCGGCATTGCTTCAAGAAGTCGCAAAAAATACGTATGATTTTTACATGAAATAAATGTGAGTTTTACTAGCTAAAGCTCTCTCTCTCTCTCTCCTCTCTCCTCTCTCCTCTCTCCCCTCTCCCCTCTCCCCTCTTCCCCCCCTATAAAAAGTGGCACATAGATTTAGGTGCAAGTCCTAAAAAGTGCCTGGGGAAAATTTTACTGCCCAGGGAGATCAAGCACCATGAAATTTGCATGCTTGAATTAATGTAATCTCTGGAAAATGTATCCAGACACCATTCCTCCTTTCATGTTAATTAAGGCTGAATGCACCTATCACTGAAATAGTAGGATTAATCAACATGTTCGTTAAATGTAGATTAAAAGTGTGGACTGCAGCTCTAATTTTAATCAATTGCCCATTGGGGAAAAAAAAGAGTATTTTGGAATTACTGCAGTGACTGAGATATTTTTCTCTCTCTTTCTCTTTCTCTTTCTCTTTCTCTTCTCTCCTCTTCTCTTCTGCAGGAAGAGCAGATTGCCTAGGACAGACCCTTTTTTTCTGGACCAGATTCTGTGACTGAGTCATGTCACATTAAGCCATAGCCTTTGATGTACTGTATGTTCCTCCATCACCTGCTGGAGTTCTGCATTTCTCATTCTGGAGACCATCATTAAAACATCCATGTATTGGGTTCAAAGTCAAATGGTTCTTTTGAATTCTATCAAAACCTATGTAGTTCGAGTGCTGAGTTGGAATATGTGACAATCATACAGCCACTTCCCTCGGTCTAACCTGCGTAGCCTGGTGATTGGCTGATCCCTGTGACAGTGAAAAAAGAAACTTCCCCCCATCAGATCTGTCTTCAACAAATACTAAAAGACTGAGCGTTGACATGTTAGGTCACATAGGCTTAAATTCCATCTCAACCCTTACTTTATAATATTTTGGTTAAAGATCAAGGTGTTGGATACTTCGTACCTGTCCACCATTTTGTTAAATGCAGAATTGAGAATGGATCACATGACCTCCCACTTTCTATCTATCTCCATAATGCTTCTGTTATGCCCATAAGAGTTACATCTGGGGGGAAAAAAACCTAAGGCTTCTCACTTTGGGACTGTCCATGCTAATTAACCACAGTATTTTTTTCTGGAAAAAATAGTTTGTCTTTTTGGTGTTTAGACATAGATAATGTAAACTACACGGACTTGTCATCTGTCTGTCATCTGCACCTCTATATTGCACCATCCCTTACTGTATTCTTGCTTTCAGAACATGAAGCTGGTTCAAGAGTCTCTGGTTTGGTTCTGCAACCCAACAAGACAGACACAGACTTCAGAGAGTAATTAGGACTGTAGAAAAAAACAATTACTACCAACCTGCCTTCCATTGAGGATCTGTATGCTGCACAAGTCAAAAAGAGGGCTGTGAAAATATCTACATAAATATTTATGTCCAGGATGTGAAAATATCCACATCCTGGACATAAATTGTTTCAACTCCTACCCTCAAAACAACGCTATAGATAGAGCACTGCACAACAGAACAACTAGACACAAGGACAGTTTTTTCCCAAACGCCATCACTCTGTTAAACAAATAATTCCCTCAACACTGTCCAAGTATTTACAAAGTCTGCACTACTATTACTATTAATCTTCTCATCACTCCTTATCACCCACCCCCTCCCACTTGTGACTGTATGACTGTAACTTTGTCACTTGTATCCTTATGATTTATATTGACTGTTTCCTAATATGATTTGATTGCTTATTGTACCCTATGATTATTATTAAGTGTTGTATCTGATGATTCTTGACTCTTGACGAATGTATCTTTTCCTTTATATATACTGAGAGTATTTGCACCAGGACAAATTCCTTGTGTGTCCAATCACATTTGGCCAATAAAGAATTCTATTCTATTCTATTCTATTCTATTCTATTCTATTCTATTCTATTCTATTCTATTCTATTCTATTCTATTGTCAGACATAAAGACTGCCTCAAAGGCAAACACAGATACGAACAAAATAAATGTTTGCCTGCTAAGTCTGCAGGGGAAGAAGAGACAGCCTGAGGGCAGAGTCAAGAGAAGACTCAGCCTAGAATCATTCCATGTCCATAAATGCTCCAAGTCCATCCCACCCTTCAATTCCATTGACTCTTATCTAGCACCAATTTAGTGCTGCCCATTAGTTGACCAGGTTCTTATGTATGGGCTTGTGCAATAAGTCTTCTTAACTGGAACTTAACCTGTGTGATCTTGATTCTTTGTGCCTGACAGGTAAATACAGGTGAATAAGACTGGGCTTTCCAGGAAGTGGCCTCTTGCCCAGCATTTTTTAAAATTTTGCTGCTCATCTTGCAGCAAAGTGACTCTTTCTGAGTTGGCTTTGCGGCCAACACTAAGGATATGATGATCCAGTTTTTTCCCTTACTGTATTCTTGCTTTCAGAACGTGAAGCTGGTTCAAGAGAGCTCTGGTTCCTTTGAATTGGTACGTGATAATATGTGTGAATCAACTGAACACAACCTGAGATTCTTTTTTCTTCCTCCTTGGAAAGTGTCAAGGATATTCCATAGGGATTTGATCACATGGATTGCATTGGATCGGTAAAGCTAATAGAAGGAGGTTGGGATACTGGGAAGTGTCATAAATGAGCTGGGTTTGTCCTTTCCACGTAGGTGTGATTCAGAAGGGTTGGCAGTGCTGTATTGCTTGGGACAGTATGACCGAAGGGAGTTGTTCAGGAATATGAAATATTGCTGATGAGAAATTATCTTGCAAGCAGCGTGTTCATTTTATTGAGAGTTGGAATTAGATGCCCATAAATCTTTCCAAGAGTTTTTCAGGTGCTTTTTATGGCTGGTGCGTGCAATTTATTGTACTGTATGTTGGGGGGGGGGAGGGGGGATAATTTAAAAGGACACTGTCAAATGCACTTTATGACTTGTATTTATTTATTTTTAATCTCCTTTGTTTCCCAATGGTTCCTCAGCAAGGGGCAACGCAACTCTGCATTGCTGAATGGAGGCAAATTTGGAAATGTAATTTTATTCTCAGTTTTCCAGGGCAAGTTTGGAAATAAACTGGCAGAGAAATTAGTCCTGCATATGTCCTGCAGCATGAAATGTCATGCTGTGTGTGTGAATAGTCTTCTATTCCATGGTACATTGCTATTGCACAAACCCATGTTCATGTTGCTATGTGCGTATATGTCTTTGTTGTGCGCTCTTATAGTCATCCTTTCATTTCTCATATTCATATCTTTTCAGTCTTTGTGCTGCCTAAAATTGTTGCCATTTGCAGCTCGTTTCTTTAGCTTAGCCTCACGACTCCCATTTAATTAATTAATGAATTCCAGTATATTATAGTACTCACAATGTTTTTAATGTATCATTTGAGGAACTTTGTAAGCTAGGATTTAAAAAAATGACGGTTCTAGAATCTTCTTTTAGCTGGAAAATGTGCTTCAAGTAAATACAGAATGACTGCCTAATTCATAATAGTGAAGAAGGTGGTTATATCTGTTGAGGAGCTTGCAATTCTGTTCATAAGACAGTCTCGGTTTTTATTGTATATGTAAATATAGAATAGAAAATATAGAATAACACTGATGCATCTGTCAGTTTTGGTTTTCTGTAGTTTCCTTGCTCTGTCTCCTTAAGTATTATTGTGCACATTGCTTTGAATTCATTTGGATTTGTCTTTTGAAAATTGGTGCCTTTTTGTGTGTGTGTTATACACATTAGTATATGCTAGCTTTTATTCTTTATGTATTTTTTATTGACAGAAAGGAAGTACATCCAACTTTGAGAGGGATAATGAAGGAGGGATCATACAAGAAAGGCCTGGTTCATAGCCAGAGAATTGATTGTTTTTGTGTCTCGCCACAAATAGAATAACTTTAATTATCTTAGACATATAGATTTATGAGGAGACCCACACTGGCTTAGGAAAATGCAGAATAAAGTGTGAACTTGGAAGTACAACTTTCATAAATACAGGAAGCAAGTTTTTTTTAAAACTACAATCTAAATCAAGTTTTAGCATAAAACCTTGGGCAGACTTTTTGAATCTGTACTATTCAGTGTGGCAAATAATTGGATTATCGTGTATTAAAGATCAATTAGGACCTTTCCATTTTGTAGAATTTGCACAACTTCTCTGCAAGTCTGTGAACTGTGCTAATTTCCCCCAGTATCGCGCTAGCAAGGTCTGGTTTCTCTTGTTCCCTTTTGCATTACTGCTGTCGAAAAACTGAAGCTCACAGTGGGCTCAGCAATTACTGGTAGCAAAAGAAATATAAGGCAAAAACAAGTATTGCTAATAAGCTGACACATTAAACAATGAGTCACGCTTCCATAAGGAGCCTGACTTGAGTTATAACCCTAAATAAACAAGCTGTGAGAAACAGTTTACAAACTATGAATGTGTTACTTATTTAGCTGCCATGGAGAAGCTGTGATCTGAACCCTGAGTTGTATTTAAGTATCTAAAGCAAATGCACAGCTTGATATTTTCAAAGTAGTGGGCCCCATCAGCTTGTGCTTAAGCTTTCCAATTAAGAACAAATATGGTTTCCAATGCAAAGAGAACAAGAATGGTTCTTCATTAACAATCCTCTTTTAGGGATATTAACTTCAAAGGAAAATCCCACTATGAACTACAGCAAGTCTTCCCAGGCAGAATGCTCATGGGACTGTAAACTTTACCATGATATAAGGATTCCTGCCTTGGACAGCAGGGGTTGGACGAGAAAACTTCCAAGGCTTCAGACCTATGACCCTATTTTGAAACACAGGTGCATTACCCCAGGTTTCTATTTAGACCAGTGTGGAACCCTTTCAATGATATCACCAGAGTACCATTTTTAATGTTGTAGAAGAGGGAAATCATTAACTACATGCATATTAAAGATACAATTAACACATTTAATTTAAACTAAACTTTCATTAAATCAAGAGCAATGTTTGTCCTGCCTTCAACTATTTCCTTATTCTTATCTCCATTTATTTTTGCTTTGACTTCCCACGTCAACAGATGCGTGTTTGACAAGTCAGCAAGGGAAAAAAAGGAATAATCCTTATTAAGAATCAATAACAACAGTCCTTCTGGTCAAAAAATGTGTCCGAGTATAAGCGTGCATTTTCAAAAAAGAGAATTGGCAAGTGCATCTTATATTACAGTTGGCTTGCTTTAGACACACCTTGAAAACAAGTTATGAGCTTCATGCTCCTGACACCCACTAAGAAAAGAAGATAAAGAAAACACAGAATTTTGCTACCCATAGCTTGTTCTCTATATGGGGTCCTTTGCATTTTACAGGAAAAAGCTACTGAAGTCTTAATGATCCTTTTAGTACTATGACTGAAGTACCTCCCAATTTTTTTTTTAAAAAAATGACATAAATCCTCCTACCCCAGTGTGTGTCTGTGTCTTCCTAGCGATTCATGGTTTGCACCATCTCTATAAGCAATAAAAAAGAAGTTCCTATGATCTGTGATGTGTCGGGCTTGGCATCAAAGGCACACTTTTTGTCAGCATGAGGCACAAGGGGATAGCAACTTCCATGGATCTGCTGAGAGAATGGAAATAATTACAGGAATAATAATTTTATCGCACAAGGTGTTGCTCATGCTATGTACTGTAACAAAAAAGCAAAGTGCTCTTTTGCCCCATGGATCTTACAAAAGAAAGCAGGGGAGAGAGGAAACAAAGATTAAATGGAGAGGAAACTGTTGCAAACAGGTGTTCAGTTAATCAGGCCTTTTCAAAGTTCTCCCATTCCATTCTTCTTCTACTTTCAACGGTCCATATTCTGATGCCTTCTAGGGATATTCATCCCCCCCCCCAAAAAAAACAATTTCATAATGTTATAAATGTTGGATTACTGAAATCTGTTAACAACTCTCCTGTGCGTGAACAGTACATTTGGGCAGACATTCATTACCCAAACTAGATAACATTATCAGTGCACTGGACACTGATGAGTTTACCTACCCTGTTTCCCCGAAAATACGACCTACCCTGAAAGTAACTCCTAGCTTGATTTTTACATGTGTGCCCAATAAAATCCCTGCCCCCAAAATAAGCCCTAATTAAGATCCTGCCCGCTCCAGAGTGCACAGGTAAAAATTAAGCTAGGGTGGGGAATGGGAAGGGGTGGAGCTGTCCTACCACTTACCTTTGGACAGTTGTAGCCAGGCCTCGCACACTCTGACACCTGCCTTTGCTGACCCATTTCTTCTGCAGACAGCAAGGCTGGCCAAGTTTTCCTGAAGGCCTCTGTAGCTGATAAGAAAGCTTCGGATTGAACCAGAGCTCTGTTATCTGCTGCAGAGGCGTTTAGGAAAGGCTTGCCGGCCACAGAAGTTCCTGAAGGCCTCTGACAGTGAAAAGGAGGCCGGGGGATGACATGCATAAGTGAGGTTAGTCAGTGGATGACATCCCCCCCAAATAAGACCTGGTGGCTTTTTTGGTGGCAAAATAATTATAAGACAGGGTCTTATTTTCGGGGAAACATGGTAGTTTGAGTAATGGAACATCTGCAAGAAAACAACCAAGCACAGAGAGCACCAAGGACTCCTCAGGTCAACCTTGAACTATAAATATTCTCCTTTATTTGTAGTACATTTTGGTCTAGGTAAGGATTCACATTTCCAGAATAATTTGCTATTATTTTTGTAACCATCTCCTCAACCTGGTCCCCTGTTTATGTGGCTGGGATTACAATTATTTCACTGTATATTTCGATTTATACCTTGCTGTTCTACTTGTTACAGCTCTCAAGGTAGGGTACAACAAGTGTTTGAATTCCTCCCATAGGCTACACTGCCTAGCATTGTTGCGCGCACTTTAGACCTTCCAACTTAGCTCGTTTTAAAGAGTGCATGATGAGTATGGCTGCCCTAACCATACTGTTTAGCTTCAAGGTCCTCATCCTTAATTTCAGCAAATGAGGTTCTAATAAGATCAAGTGACCATGGATGCTTGGTTCTTGTGGTTCTGGAGAACTTCCATTTCGGTCCTAAATGCAGGGGCGGGATTCTATCGGTTTGGACCGGTTCTATAGAACTGGTTGTTATGATTCTGCGCAGTTTGGAGAACTGGCAAATCATGCCCCTGGCTGGCCCCGCCCCTCTCCTCCTGCCCCTCCCCGCCCAGTCGGTCCTTATTGCCCATGCGCAACATCGTGCACATGCCCGACATCGCTGACTGCATTCTCCCCCGCCCCATCTCAAGGTATTTCTTTCCCCCCTCCTAACGATCAGCTGTTCCAATGATCAGCTGTGCTGGAATCCCCCTTGCTGTCTTACTGCTTCGCCCAGGAGGCTTCCCTGAGGCCCAGGAGGCAAAGGGGGCACAGGGGAGGGAGTGGGGGAGTAGAGGGGTACTGCACCCTCCTGCGCTCTATTTTTTGCCTTCCTGGGCCCCAGGGAAGCTTTCTGGGAGCAAAAACGTCCCCCCAGGAGGCTTCCCTGAGGCCCAGGAAACCAAAAAACTGGGGGGGGGGGTTTGCTGCAAAGAAGAAGCCACGCCCACCCAGTCAAATGGTCACGCCCACCTAGCCACGCCCACAGAACCGGTTGTTAAAAAATAATAATCCCATCCCTGCCTAAATGGGGTTATGCTACTCCAGTTGGGACTGATGCACAATTTGGAAATGTTCCAGAACCTTCAGCTCTTGCTTGAGGAGCAGGTAACAATTGCCTCCAACCAAGTCTTTGGACAGCGGTTCAGAGTCTATCAGTTGCATCCATTACAGGGTTAAGAGGTCCTCCTTATAGTCACCCATGTCTTTAGTTCTCTTACAAGAGAACATGCTTATTGCAACATGCTTTGCATGAGGCTGCCCTTGATGCTCCAGCTGATCTAAAAGCATGAGTAATGAAAAAAACAAAACACCACTCTACCTATGTAACATCCCAGCTATATCATTGTACTAGTTGCCACTTGGCTTCTAGGAACAGTTCGAAATACAGGTTATTACTTATAAAGCCATACACAGCATGGGGCCCGCTATGCCTTCCTGCAGAATTCCTACAGAATTGTCTTGCATTGGGGCCTGACGATTAAGCAATGCCATCGAGCATTAAAGCAATATTTGTTGCAAGGAAGCCTTTGAAGGGAAAGTGTTCCCACAACACTCGTGTTTATACTTATACCTATTATCTTGTAAGGAATTGACAAATCAAATAAATAAATAAAAATAAATCAAGAGATAACAAGGGAGAAGGGACTGAGTAATAATACATGAAAGCGGGATAAATTCAGATGCCCATAACTGACAGAGCATTTGTTCATAATTCTGTTCCTTTCTATTTTTGGATTAATTTACAGATTCCCCCACCCCCCAAAAGGCTCTCTAATATTTGCATATCTGTTTAAATCCGTGCTTTCCCCCCCCCCAAAATGAGTTTAAACTGATGGGAATAGTGTCACAATATCCAGAGAGGTGTAAAATCTGGGGGACAAGTGAGCCTCCGAAGACAATTTTGTTTTGTGGCATGCTTACAAACAAGACGCCAGCCAGGGAGTGAATGAGTCCTGTTCTTTCTCAAGATCCTACGTTTTGTAAACCCCCCCACCCCCTCCCCCTTTTGAAATGCCAGGGGAACCCTGCAAAGGCAACCTGAACTGACTTCGCTCCTCCTTTTTTAGGAAAGGAGAACTGCCTTTCTTCCCCAAGGAGCTTGAAAGAAGCTCAAAGCCTCAAAGCCTTGTCAAAGCGAAGCACGCCCCATGGAACTTTTGCAGAGCCCTCATTTCTGTGCAGAAGAGGCAACAGCGGAAGATGAAAGCTCTTCGCCGGCTCTGAAATGGATGCGTTGTTTTAAGAGGGAGCTAAAATAGTCCTCTCTTATTTTTAGAAGAGGAAGCATCAAATGCCCCCAGCTGGAATCACACAGGCACCTTGCTGACGATGCCCCAATTTGGCTGGTGTCTTTAGCATACTTGTTAAACCAGCCTTGATTCTAATCTAATAGCCTTGGTAAGAGGACGGACACACACACCCCTCTGTATATTGCATCCTAGCTCTGCCTGCTATGACATGGTGACAGTCTGTCATTAGTTGCCTTGGGTTTATGATTAAAGGCTAAGTACAGGGAGCCTGGGCTCGCCTTCTGTCCTCGGGGGCAGGAAGGGTGACAAAGGATGTATGCTGGAATGTAGCCAGGCACCTTTGCGCATCCTGACTAGCATAGGATTTAGGTGGAGAAAAGAAGAGACAAGGGGTTTAACCTGGCTGGTTGTGGTTCTTGTGAGCAGTTGGACAAAACTTGCTGAAAAGTCCCCTTCTTATGGGAATCCTTTGGTTACTGCATGCTGAGGCAAGAGATCAGTGCCTGGCTCAAAAATGGGTGAAGGCATGCTAGCCAGCCATCAACACTCTAATTAACAACTAAAACACACACACAAGGGGTCCCCCAACCCACCCATCCCCAGTGCATGGCATGTCAGAAACCAGGCTACGCAAACAATTGAAAGATGCAGGTAGCATGCAAAACCATGCCCCCTCCGATCCGTGGAGATACCTCTGTCTACGGAACTAGTCCCTGGTGCCCAGAACAGAGGTGGCATTCAGCAGGTTCTGACCAGTTCTGGAGAACCGGTAGTGGAAATTTTGAGTAGTTCGGAGAACCGGCAAATGCCACCTCTGACTGGCCCCGCCCCCATCTCTTCTCTGCCTCCCATTGAGTCCCAGCTGAGCGTTTGGGTCTTCTTTGGTTGCCCTGCACAGGAGAATGGAGCTGGAAAGCAGGTTAGTGAGGTGGGGTGGGAATGGAGATTTTGCAGTATCCTTCTCCTGCCACGCCCACCAAGCCACACCCGCCAAGCCATGGCACGCCCACCAAGTCATGTCCAGAGAACCGGTAGTAACATTTTTTGAATCCCACCACTGGCCCAGAAGCTTGGGGCTTGTTGCCATGCACAACCAGGCACCATATAAATACAACAGGTCGAACAGCCCAGGACACACATTTGGAGAGAGAGAAGTTCCCAAGGAAGGGCTCCACCACAAGCCTCAAAGCTTGGAAGAATAAACCTTTGGTGACTGACTCAGATTGGATCCTGCAACATTATCCTGGGAGGTGTCTATTTGCCTTCATTTGTGAGGGGATTCTTCCTTTCTTTTTCTGACACCCACTTCTCTCTCTCCTAGGTTGAAGGCTGCTGTTAAGGGGCAGCAGATGCCTCTTTACCGGAGGACTGATCTGAGGTTTGCGTGGAAGTTTTGAAATTCGATCAAGGTGCCCCAGGCAGTGATTTTCTCCTACCTAGCTGATTCATTAGAGAGGACGGGCACTGAACCTGAATTGGCATGCAGAGCAGATGCTGTTCCTTGGAGTTCATCTGGTCCCCCTCATCTGGTCCAGAGATAGTTTGCACTGAACCAGAAGATGCAATTCAGCTCCGTTCTTCTGTAACACAGAAAATCAATGGGGCTTAAATCTAAGTAGAAACAAGACAAATCCAGATATCTATTTGATTGGATTTGGTGGCCACCCCATTCCAAACCAACTCTGGACCACTCACTACATAAAAATAAAATGTGATATGCAATTTTTTTTAAAAAAAGAACATTAAACAAAATGAATCTGAGTCAGCACCAACAAAATATATCATGTACCCAAGAAGGGACTCCAACTAGCCAGTCAGGGCCTAGGAGAAGAGCCAAGGCTTCAAGGCCCCCTGGAAGCCACCAGAGTGAGAGTCACACAGATCTAAGGGAAAACTTCATTTCAGAAAACATATTATGTGAGAGAAAACTTGCTTCTGGAGCCCTGACAGATGGGAGATATCTTTGGTGGGCTTAATTTTTTTTAGCAACCAGCTCTCTGCCTAGCTGCTGGGTGTTCATGGCCATTGTGGGCGTGGCCTAGTTCGTCTCCTGCACCATAGTGGGGGAGGAGCATTTTTTGCTCCCCCCAGGCTCCGGAGGCTTTTCTTGCGCTTCCGGGAGGGCGAAAACAGCCTTTTCCGGTTCCGGGGGCTCTCCAGAAACCAGAAATGGGCCCATTTCCAGCCTTCTGGAGCCTCTGGGATGTCCATTTATCGCCCTCCCTGAGCCTCTGCGCAGGCCCTGCACTTACCTGGGATCCAAAACGGGCCATGTGGAGACTCCTGGGATGTGCACTGTGGGTCCAGCCAGTCATTGCAACTACCAGTTAGGTGAACCAGATGTAAAATTAACATCCGGTTCTCTTGAACCGGTGTGAACCAGTAGCAGCCCATCCCTTGTTTCACACATTACAGCTCTTGCAGATGAAGAGAGCCAGTTTGGTCTAGCAGTTTAGGCACCAGGCTAGAAAACATGAGCCTGTAAAGTATAGTCCTGCCTTAGGCATGAAAGCTGGCTGGGTGACTTTGGTCCAGTCACTGGGAAGCTGTGAATTCTAGACCCACTTTAGGCATGAAATCCACCTGGGCGACTTTGAGCCATTACTCTCTCTCATCCTAGCTCACCTCACAAGATTGTTGTTGTAGGAAAAACAGGAGGAGGAAGGATTACTAGGAATGTTTGCAGCCTTGAGTTACTTCTAAAGTAATAAAGATGGCATAAAAAATCTAATAAATAAATAAGGCCATGAAGTGCTGCTGCTGCAGGAACACCCTGTCATTAAGCTGCAAATAAATCCCAGAGAATTCACCAGCTGCCGGCATTCCTGGGTGTTATCCGTAACAGCTTCTTCGGTTGATTTTAATAAGGGTGTTGCTCAGGATAGATTATCAAGGGCTGAGCGTTTCCCTCACATCACCCATTCTACCTCCAAAGTCCCCCCCACCCTTTAAAAATGATATGTATAGACCAATGGTGGGATTCCAAATCTTTTCCTACCAGTTCTATGAGACCACGCTTCGCAGCATTCCAAGACCACCCTCGGTGAGCTGAGCTGCTTTTTAGCTCAGCTGAGGCGCGGCAACCCACTCTGCCACACAAATCAGCTGAGCTAAAAAACAAGGGACTATAGGATAGGGAAGGGAAGGGCCAGCCAGAGGAAGTATTTGCCGGTTCTCCGAACTACTCAAAATTTCCACTACTGGTACACCAGAACCAGTCTGAACTGGCTGAATACCACCTCTGGTATAGATTGCAGGGGTATCAAACTGGTGGCCCATGGGCTGGATGCAGATCAGTCTCATGTTTTTCTGCATTTAATTTGTCAGGATCTCATGTGCTTCCCGTCCCATTTGTAGAGGAATTTGCAAACTTGGTAAATTTTTATCCCCTAAAACAAAGTCAAATGATTACTTATCTATTCTGAAAATGTCTGCATGTAGCTAATGAAACATATTTTTCCTCTATAAAGTCCGGTTTGCCTTTCTTTGTGTTGTCATCTGCTACTCAGCAAGAGTTATTCATTCATTCGAACAGCTTTCTACTTGCCAGGTAGATTTTATCTGAAGATTGTACTTTCATTGGCTGCACCTGTATTTGTCTTGCCTTCTTTGAT
Source organism: Notechis scutatus (assembly GCF_049901735.1). NCBI lineage: Eukaryota > Metazoa > Chordata > Lepidosauria > Squamata > Elapidae > Notechis > Notechis scutatus. The sequence continues at coordinate 16,709,574 of NC_142016.1, read as the reverse complement.
GTTGCTGTTCCATGGCAGAACTCTGATTTTAATCATTGTGAAGCATCTTGAGTAATATATGCATTAATACACAAAGTGTGTGTGGGCCGGTGTTAAGAAAGGAATACTATTACTGGGATTAAATTTGCCACATACAGTGGCTGGAAAATAAGAATCCCCCCCCCTTTGTTAATCAGAGGTACATCTGTTAGTATATATTAAAAGGGTTTTAATTCATTATAATGAAGAACGGTTGTAAATCAAGGTAGGCAATAATTTTTGACTAGGGGTCTACAATTTTCTCTCCCAAAAAACTCTCCTAGTTTCTATGCTACTTGTTAAAGTGACAGCTACCCTCAGCCCATGCAACGCCTGCTACAACAATCCCAGGGACTTTCCCTTTTGTTTTGCCTTTAATTTTTGAACTGAACGGCTAAGAAATGCAAGTTGGAGGTCACAAGGATGGCATGGAAGAGATCTGGAATACCTGTAATACTGCAGGGCATTTTTTTAAAAAACATAACTTAATAACATAAGTAGGGTGACTATTAATCTATATCTTTTCAAATTATACCTTCAGGCCAAGTTTATGCTAGCAACAGACACAGTACAAAAAGAGAAAGAAATGGAGAATAGAAAAGGGTGCGTGGGAAACCTACACAAATACTAGTTTTTAATACTATTGATTTTAATGCAAAAAATAAAGACAAAGAAAGATGCACCCGATAAAAAGAAAAGTCTATATTTGACTTGAAGCAGTGTGCTGGAAAAATGGGAGCAGCATTGTAAAAAAGGGAATGAGATCAGCATAAAAAATGTATGAGGCCAGGATAGGAATTAAATTGTTTTAAAATGAATTCAAGTGAAAATCTTACCTAATTTTTTACTGACTATATACTTGATGGCTTGGTTACAATTCAGTAAAGATGAAGAAGCTTTGGAGGCCAAGTTGAAGGTTTTGCAGAACATCCTGAAGCCAGTTTAGTGGGCATGGAATACTGCCCATCTCTTGCTCCCCAGTTTGCAACTGTTAAAGTTTTGTGCAAACAAAAACAGGAGTAGGTAACCTGTGTCTTCCATAAACTTAGATTACAGAGCCTACAGTCACTTACTCTTTCCATCTTGCCTGGGGCTGGTGGAAATTGAAACCCAAAAAGTCAGTATATCATCAGGTTCCCTATACTATGTTACTGTAGTTCGGGGGTGTTCAACCTTGGCAACTGTAAGACTTGTGGACTTCAACTCCCAGAATTCCCCAGCCAGCATTAACTGGAATTCTGGGAGTTGAAGTCTACAAGTCTTAAAAGTTGCCAAGGTTGGACATCCCTACTGTAGATGAATTCACAGGACATAATGAACAGGACATAATGAAATGAAGGGATTAACAGGGAAAGGATGCTTGAACCCAAGTGTATTTTCTTTGCAAGCAGGCCTCATTGGTAGACTTACTTTTGAGAAAACATCTTTAAAGCTGGGATGTCCAAGCTTGGCAACTTTTAAGACTGCTGGACTTCAACTCCCAGAATTCCCTAGCCAGCAATTCTGAGTGTCAAAGTCCACCAGTCTTAAAGTTACCAAGGTTGGACAACCCTGCTGTAGATGAATTTGTGAGACTTAAGGCTGTTATAATGGCTATATTTACTTTCAATAACAGGAAGTGTGCCATTTTGTAATTATTATTGGGGACTATGAGATCAGTTACATGGATATCCTGCTTGTGTGGTTTCCATTATAACTTCTTTCTTTGGCTATTGATAAAGCAGGAGGCTAGGCTAGGTGGACTTTGAGGCTCCTTTTAGCTTCTTTTCCACTTGATCCACACTTTGGATGAAACATGGACCAAGTAGGTTTGGCCATGTTTCTTGAATAAGTTGCAATCGATCCATTTCCTCTCTGTGGCACTTCACATGGAGCTGTCCAGTGGTGGGAGTCAATTTTTTTTAACCTACTGGTTCTGTGGGCGGTGGCTTGGCTTGGTGGACATGGCTTGGTAGGCGGTGGCTTGGTGGGCGTGGCAGGGGAAGGATACTGCAAAATCTCCAGTTCCCACCCCACTCCTGGGAGAAGGTTACTGCAAAATCCCCATTCCCTCCCCACCCCACTAACCTGCTTTCCAGCTCCGTTCTCCTGTGCAAGGCAACCAAAGGAGACCCAGCCGATGAGCTGGGACTCGGGAGGCGGAGAAGAGATAGGGGCGGGGCCAGTCAGAGGTGGTATTTGCTGGTACTCTGAACTACTCAAAATTTACGCTACTGGTTTTCCAGAACTGGTCAGAACCTGCTGAATACCACTTCTGAGTTGCTCCATAACCAAAGAGCCCTCATGACTATTTTTCTTTCCCCAGGCAAATAGTTTTTCTATCTCTGTTTAGCCTTCTCCATCTGAAAATTCCCTGCCTCTGACAGATGGAGCAAGGATCAGATCTGACCGCGGCCAAAATGCTAGCAGATTCTTCCTCCCTTGTACAAATGCTACACAGGATTAAAAGGGCTGAATGAGGGTAAATCCATTGTCTTTGGGGCTCATGGGTGTTAATGAATAATAATCCTATAACACCATCCTCCTTCAGGCATGCCAGCTTTCAGCTGCCAGTGCAAATATAACCAGGCATTTATTGTTATCAATATCTACTCGTATCAGATTTTGTAAGAGTTGGAAAGGAGGGCTGAAAGTGGCACTGACATATAAGGAAGTGCAAAGAGTTGTGTAAGCCACTGAAATTAATCAAGGTTAGGATCAGAATTCCCAAACCAGCTTCTCCCAAGGAATTTGACTTGCTAATGAGTTATGAAATTGGGTCAGATATTTCCCACATCGATAGCAGGTGGGAAGTTCAAATGCAGAACAATTGTACAACAGTCTTTTCCAACCTTATACCATCCAAATCTTTTGGACTATACCAGGGGTGGGATTCTACCAGTTAATGTCCATTATACAGTGTGGATTCCAGGCAGATGAGCTGTATTCGAGAATTGATCTGGCAAAGGTTTTGTATGCCCTGGTTTGCAGTATAGCATTAGCCCTTCCCCCTAGAGTTGGACACTACTGGACAGGGGAAATCTCTACCTTTTATTTGTGTGTCCTCATTGTTCATCCTGAAGCATAGGTGGGTGGTGAATAGATATGGAATTTAGAAAGGCTCTGTTATCATCACAAAAGTGGGTGATGATGCTAGCAGCCTGCAGGCCTTTCTTCTCAAAGACCTTCCCTCATCATTCCTGTCCTCTGTCTGGTGTTACTCTTTCCTCTTTCCACTGTAGGGAAATAATCTTCCCTCCCAGTTCCCCAATTATTTTCCCCAAACTTCTTCTCTAAACATTGACAAAATGGTGTCCCCATCCCTACCTTCTGGAAGGGGGTAACTAGGATCACTGCAAAACAAAACAATGGTCTCCCATTGCCTGCCATGTTGATTGCTCATCTCTGGGTCTGAAGTAGTCCAGAGAGAGCACCTAAGAATTGCAGTGGTAGTCACTTAGAAGACTTTTTTTTTTTACTTCGAACTTCTCCTGGATGCTGAACTAATAAAATGCACTCCAGCTGAACCCTTCACAGATGGAGACAGAAGTACCCAGAGGCATATTGGTACAAAAGGTCTCAAGTTGCCCAATCCTAACACAGACCTTTTCGACGCCCAGTTATTTGTGTTGAAAATAAAAATCAAACTCACATAGTCATAGTGGAGCTTTTAACCTGGCGCTTTCTTGATGTGTTATAAGAGCAACTTGCTCAGGCTGGTGAGGATGATGGGAACAGAATTCCCCTATCCAGCACCAGGCTGAATAAAGCTACCCCAACGTATTTTACAGTCGTTGTTTCATATTCCTTAGCATAATGAGAGCACTGAGATCAGTGCAAGGCAGCCATGTTACTTATTTATGAAGAATTAAAGTATTCATGCTTTAGGCAAGCATAGATTCCCCTCCCCCTTCTGTTTAAGTTTTACAGATGCCTCTTTGCTCAACAAAGCAAGGCAGTAACAACTTCCACCAACTTCTCTGAACCTGAGTGAGTGTTTTTATATACTATACATAGAAGTCTCATAGAATAACAGAGTTGGAAGGGATCTTGGAGGTCTTCTAGTCCAACCCCCTGCCTGGGCAGGAAACCCTACACCTCTTCAGACAAATGGTTATCCAATCTCTTCTTAAAAACTTCCAGTGTTGGAGCATTCACAACTTCTGGAGGCAAGTGGTTCCATTGATTAATTGTTCTGTCAGGAAATTTCTCCTTAGTTCTAAGTTGCTTCTCTCCTTGATTAGTTTCCACCCATTGCTTCTTGTCCTGCCCTCAGGTGCTTTGAAGAAGAGCTTGACTCCCTCTTCTTTGGGGCAGTCCCTGGGATAATGGAACACTGCTATCATGTCACCCCTAGTTCTTCTTTTCATCAGACTAGACATACCCAGTTCCTGCAATCGTTCTTTGTATGTTTTAGCCTCCAGACTCCTAATCCACTTTGTTGCTCTTCTCTGCACTCTTTCTAGAGTCTCAATATCTTTTTTATATTGTGGCGACCAAAACTGGATGCAGTATTCCAAGTGTGGCCTTACCAAGGCATTATAAAGTAGTATTATCACTTCACGTGATCTTGATTCTATCCCTGTGTTTATGCAGCCTAGAACTGTGTTGGCTTTTTTAGCAGCTGCAGCACACGGCTGGCTCATATTTAAATGGTTGTCCACTAGGACTCCAATATAACACAATGTCAACTCATAAACATTTTGTATACACGTTTTATAGTTGTCAACAGAAAGAAGGGGGGGAGTTTCAAAGAGGAGGCAGGCAGTGTGGAATCGAAAGTACATTCCATTCACATTTTCTTCAAAAACTGATTAGATGACTGAAGCTTCTGCCCCTCAAAAATCTAATTGGAGAGCATGATTGATGACTCTTGGTTATAGACATTTTTCATTGTATGATACACCCAGAGGGGTGGGGAGGAAAGCAGGATCAAGGGTGACAGTGAATTACGTATCTCAGAGTTGGCTATGCCCAGGTAAATGCTGGACGTAGAACGTTAACTTCAAATAAATCTTTTTTAGTTTTGGGAGTATGGCTCAAGGCTCATCATTTAATTGGAGTAACTGCTGGAATCCTAACACACTCTGCATTCATGCTACAGAAACAAGGACCAGCTTTCTTTCCTCTTCTCAGGTTCCTGTTGTCATTCAACTTACTTTCATTCAACATACTTAACCTGGAGATGCAAAGCAGAGCCTCTCCCACTATATATCAATGGAGACTGTGTGGAAAGAGTTCATAGTTTTAAATTTCTAGGAACTCATATTTCTGACAATCTTACTTGGTCAGTCCACACTATGGCCACTGCAAAGAAGGCCCAACAGCATCTGCACTTTCTGAGGTTGCTGAAAAAAAGTGGTCTGGGTGAAAAGTTGCTGGCTACTTTTTACTGTTCTACCTGGAGAGCATTTTGGCATACTGTGTAAAGGTGTGGTATGCTGGATGCTCTGCAGTGGATAAGAAGATGCTCCAGAGAGTTATAAACACAGCACAAAAAATCATCGGTTGCTCTCTTTCTTCTTTGGAAGAAATTGCGAAGACCAGACTCCTCTCTAGAACACTAAAAATCTCCACAGGCCGTTCTCATCCTGGACATTCATATTTTGATCTGTTACCATCAGGGAGGCGTTATAGATGTCTTAAAATGAGGACTAATAGATTGAGAAACAGTTTACTTTCCAAGGCAGTAATTGTCTTGAATCAAACAGTGCATTTGTGATTTAGTCCTTTTATTATTATTATTATTATTTTAATTTTTAAATACTCTGTAGTATGATTGTGATGTGGTGTTTGGGGCACTGTGCTGGAGTAGCTTTCAAATTTCATTGTATTCATGGAATGCAATGACAATAAAGGTATTCTATTTTCTATTCTATTCTGGAGACTGATTTAACCCATCCTCTGAATTCACATCATATACTGAGATGAAAACTAAACAAACTGGTTTGGATCCACCTAATACACTCTGTTCCAAAAGAAGCTAGTTTAGTTAACTGTCTGGAAAGGAACTAAGCAGAAAGGACTGTTGCAGACGAGCAACAAAATAATCTAATACTTATCAATGCAATATATTTTAGCAACTGCAGAGTTGAAATATAAGAACTATATTACGGGTTCAGGCACATTAGAGGGCTCCTTAATGGCACAAGCCATGGGATACCAACTGATAGATGGGAGAGAAAGGGAATAGAGTACAGGTAGTCCTTGACTTATGACTACAATTGAGCCCAACATTTCTGTTGCTAAGGGAGACAGTTGTTATGGGAATTTTGCCCCATTTTATGACATTTCTTGACACAGTTGTTAACTGAATCACTGCAGGTGTTAGTAACACAGTTATTAAGTGAATTGGGCTTCCTCATTGACATTGCTTTTCAGAAGGTCACAAAAGTTTCAGAACACTGAAACTGCCATAAATATAAGCGAACTGCCAAGCATCTGAATTTTGATCACGTGGCCATGGGGATGGTGCAATGGTTGTAAGCATGAAAAATGGTCATGTCCCTATTTTCAGTGCTGTTTTAACTTCGGACAATCCCTAAATTAACTGTTGTAAGTTGAGGACTACTTGTAGTCAGAGAAAGGGGGTGGTTGATTGACTGGTGCAATTGTTCCATGATGCAGCATTTTACTGTAGGCCTATCCAACTTGCACATTCTAAATCAAGAAAGGTGGCTTGTTTTTTTTTGGAGTGGACGTGGTTATGAACTAGTCACTGAACTTTGTTCCATGTCCCTTTTTCAGTGAACTTCTCATTTTCAGACTTCCCTGATGTGGTGTGGAATCTCTCAAAAGGCAATTGCCTTAAAAGCGAACCCAACTGCACTTAAATCCCAGCTTGAACAAAACACCAAAAAAAAAATAAAATCATTTGTTGTTTAGGTTGCTAAGTAACACAACTGTGAGGAGTGAGAAGTCACTTGCAAAATCTGCATGGGTGACAGCTTGCGCAAATCTGCTGCAGACTGACAAATGAGATTGCTTCTTTGGAATGCTCACTTTTAATGCAAATGACTGGGTGGAGATTTTCTGAAGATAAAACTAAGTGAAATTAAGAGAGTGATGATGAAATACAATGATAGGGATTATGGGCTGCTCCTGACTGTCAGGCGGGAACAACCCGATCCACATGAAAAGAGTTCAATTGGCTGCTTTATCATTCAAGCCTATACACAGGAATCTCTCAAGACTGATGTTTTGCACATGATTAAGACTAAATAAGGATCAAAGGCATTCAAGGAGGGCTCAGATTTTGCCCTCTTGTGTCCTCGTAGGAATTCCAGACTATTTCCCTGTTTGACTCCTCTCCCTTGGCTTGGCCAGTCTCTCTCCAATATTGACAGGACGTTTCAGCCCTGGATGAAAGAAACTGCATTCACTTTCTGTGAATCTCCATATCTGGGCTGTGCAATCTGATGCCCTCTTGGTTGGGATTCCAATGTCCAGAATTCTAAGTAGCGTGGTGCAAAATTGAAGGGATGGGAAGACTAGACTATTGGACGTGCCCAGATACAACTGAGCCAATGGATGTAACTGTTAAGCTCATTGTGGCTACTTACTTTGAAGTGGTCCTATCTCGTCATTGAGAAATCCTAAAAATTGGTGAACTCCTAGATAACTAGGAGAAAGTAAACATCTTTAAAAAAAAAAGGGTAAAAGAAAGATCCTAAGAACTACAGATCAGTCAGTCTGACACTGGGAAGACAAGTGATCATTTTTTTAGCATCTTGAAAATTGTAGCAGCTCTCTGCGAGCCAGCTTAGATTCATCTTAGTGAGATGCTTTGCATAATGGAGACGATACAATTCTGTTTGTTAAGGTGAAAAGGAGAACTGATTTGTCTCGATGAGACACTTCATGTTGTCCTGAAGCCTTAACTGGCAGTTTCAAGCTTCTATCTATTGCAGCTGTTGAAAAAAAAACCCATCAGAAACAAGGCCATGCATAGTAACATAGCTTTCCTGTTAGAACTGGGGTAAGGGAGAGATTTCAAAAGAATGCTTTGTTTGAAGTATTGTCAAAGCAAATCATCACTTTGAAGTTTTGCAGAGTCTTATAATGCAGCAGTTATTAGACACCGGCATGGATTTTTCAAGAGCTAGTCTTAGAATAATCTCATTTCACTTTTTTTTTTTCCAGGTGACTTCTTTACTAAATTGGAAACCTGTTACAGAGACGATACACCTTGACAAATTGCCAAAATACCTTATGACATTCGGAATTGTGGGCTAGTTAAGAAGGGCCTATTAGCTTGTCTGTTGGATGGAACCATTGCTGGCTTAAAAAGAAGACTCAAAGAGTGCTCACTCCATCTAACTGCCACAAACTTTTGGTCTATGCTTTGTACTCTTCAGTATTTTGAGTAACGATTTGGACGAAGAAGTATAAGGAATAGGGAATGCTTATCAGGTTGCAGATGATATAAAACTGGATGGAATCAGGGGTGGGTTACTACAGATTCGGGAGAACCTGTTGTTAATGTTATGGCCTGTTCGGAGAACTGCCAAATCCCACCCCTGGTTGCCCTCCGGAGCCCGGGGCAGGCTGTTTTCACCTTCCCAAAGGCTTGAAGAAAGCCTCCGGAGCCTGGGAAAGGTGAAAACGCCCTCCCCTGCCATGGTGCAGAAGGCCAAATAGGCCACGCCCACCATGGCCACGCCTACCCAGCAACCAGCCAGATAACTGGTTGCTGAAATTTTTTAAGCCCGCCCCTGGATGGAATAACTAGAAGACAGAAACAGGATCAAAACGCACTGGCAAAACGCACATTAAAAAATGACATTTAAAAGGGACAATTGCAAATTAAAGGCATGGGGCCTTTCTAAGAAGCCCTCACTTGGATCTTGGAATTGTGGTTGATGACAAACCAAAAGTTATTTTGTGATCTAACATGGCTGCCAAAATGGCCAATTTAGGAATAATCCACCTTGAGGAATCAGTTCTAGGTAGATTTTAGTAACTGTTTTTCTTCTGAACTGTTTCACAGAAGAATAGTAAGGAAGATAATAAGGAGATGGGCAATTAGACCTTATTTATTTAATTTATTTGCTTCCCATAAACCTCATGAAGAGAAACCAAATAAACTGGATAAGATTAACTTTAAGAATACTATGTGGGAATAGGACAGAACTTTTGATATATATAAATGAGTATCAGATTGAAGATGAAAACCAACAGGCAATTAATACTGCTCATTGCTAGTTATGGTAATATGTTGGTTTTTGAGAATTCACTCCCACTGTTCCTCTAGGAGCTTCTTTCCTGTGTATATTATGGGCAATATTACCGAACTTATATTTGTCTACTTTTGGCTAGGACAATGCTGGAGACATCTGTTACGATTTTTCTACAGGAAGAGATCCATTCCTCAAAGCCCTGAGCGATTAACAATCTTGCAGAATTGCCAATCCTACCTAAACCCCTCCAATATCTCTAGCGTTCTTTTGGTTGCTGACTTCTTTCTGAGATCCAACAGCAAAAGGTTAGAGGATACTGTGGCTTTGTCAGCATTCCAAGTAATAGAAAGCAGAACAAGGCAGGTAGATTCCTCAAAGAACAAATCTATTGGATGCGTCATATTGGCACAACTGGTGAAAACCGACTCTGAAAGTTCCTGCGGTTTTTACCCAGTTAAAAATGAAAGTTCCCCCTTTCCCACAAGTCACCCGTCACATTGTCCAATAGAGCTGCTGGCTGGTTGCTTGGTTACTCTACTTATCCCCCTCCTCCTTCCAGTCCCTGTTGAAACATCCTTGGTTCCCACAGGAAAACTTTCTGTTTTGGCTACAAACCCCAACTATCTGTTTATTTCCTCCCGCCCATCCAGTGGCAACCCTGAAGCCATAAAGATGGCCTCAGCCACGTCTGTTTCAGAGTCGACAGGTTTCTTCTTTTGGTGCATTTGAAAGTTGTTGAATTCTAGCATGGTTTCTTGACTTTTCATCCTGGTTCTTATTCCCCAGGGTCTGTTTGGATTTTTTTTTTTGCTAGCCAGCACTTTCAGAACTACCCATGTTTCCCTGAAAATAAGACCCTGTCTTATATTTTTTGCCACCAAAAAGGCATCAGGTCTTATTTTCAGGGAGATATCGGCCACTGACTCACCTCACTTGTGGGGGTTGTCCCCGGCCTCCTTTTCACTGTCAGAGGCCTTCAGGAACTTCTTCAGACGGCAAGACTTTCCTGAAGGCCTCTGCAGCCGATAACAGAGCTCTGGATTGATCCAGAGCCCTGTTATTGGCTACAGAGACCTTCAGGAAAGCCTTACCAGCTGCAGAAGAAATGGGCTGAGGTGCACGAGGCCTGGCTGCAACTATTCAAAGGTAAGTAGTAGGGCAGCTCCACCCCACACCCCCACCCTAACTTAATTTTTACCTGTGCACCCTGGAGTGGGCGGGGGTCTTAATTAGGGCTTATTTTGGGGGTAGGGCTTATATTGGGTGCATGTGTAAAAAATCAAGCTCGGACTTACTTTCTGAGTAGGTTGTATTTTTGGGGAAACATAGTATTTTTCCCAGTTAGATCCGCTCTAGATCCACTTAAATCCTTACAAACATGTCTTACTCCTCTAATTATTATTATTTTTGGTTCACGTTAAGCAACCTCTTCTTTATTCAGTTATCACCTTTGATGTATCTGAACGCCTTTCACTTATTGACTTTAAACAGGATCTTATCATGACAATACCCTTTTTGGGTAATTTCTGAGGGTTAGTAAGCACCCTCTGAATTTAGTAAGTAACTTGAAGTTTGGCTAATAAAATAGATGCCAAAGGAGGGAACTTATCCATCTGCAAAATGGCTGTCGTGGGAGTTATGACGACAGTCAAAATATCAAAATTATGTAAGGTCTAATGGTAAAGTTGCTTCTTGTCACTATCTCCAAACTTGCTGTAGACGTACCATAGGTGCTTTTATTTTTTTCAAGAGGCAACTGGGCTTTCTGATTTTTGTTTGAAGACATTTCGCTTCTTATCCAAGAAGGTTCTTCAGCTTTGACTGGATGGTGGAGAATGGAAAAAAAATAACCTTTTTTGTACCAGGGACCAGTTTCACGCAGAAACACTTTTTCAAGGACCGGGTAGGGGCGTGAAGGTTCCAATAACAAAAACCTTAATCATTATATTTAATATGTCACTGCATATTACACAGAGTAGGTGTGGGGCTTGTGAATCACCTGTTGCGATGAACCCGTAACTCAGGTAGGAATCTTGGTATTTTCTTTTAAATGCAGCTTTCTTTTTGCAGGCAGTCTGTGACCCTTCTGCTGTCTCATCGTTGTTTCGTTTACCCTTTCCAAAAAAACTCTCCAGTGAACTCTGTTGCTGGCTCATTTTGCGAGGGCTACCTTGCATTGCTGATGCAGGATAAATACGCGCCAAAGAGTCAAGCGTGGAAGTTAGGCGAGGGCGGAAGTGGTTGTCTTTCAAAATAAGACACCCGGAAGCAAAAACATATTTTTATATATATATAAATCACGATTATTCATTCTTTGCGGCCCGGTACAAAATGATCCACGGACCGGTACCGGTCCGGGGCCCGGTGGTTGGGGACCCCTGATTTAGATGACTGAGAATCTCCATAGACTTGCTGTAGATGGTTTCTAGTTCAGTTCCCCATTGATTTGGCTAGAAGACAACTTCCTGAATTCTGTCATTATTTATCTGCAACATATTCTTCCTCCTCCTAAACTAGGTTCTGTTATATCATTTAGCTGCAGGGGTTATAAACTAGGCCACTATGTCAGGGCTTATACAGTCTTTGCTGGTTTGCCCTTTTAACAAAAAAGCTCCATTATCCATCCTTATAACACCATGCCCTGGAAGAAAAAAAAAGGTTGCTGGGAAAAGGCAGTTTTGGAATTATTCAAAATTCTTCATTTTGCTTGATCAAGAACTCTGTAAAACCTGCAGAGGTGCTATGCCTTCCTACTAATTTTAGTTCAATTTTAGTTTGCTTAAATGATTTGAATTTTTAACGAGCAAAGGAGCTACTTAACATTCTCCTTCCTTTGATGCAAATTTGTATTAAAATGAATTGCAGGCTGAATGCCAGGGGGGCATTTAAGGTCAGATCCAGGCCAGCTTGCCACTGATGTCTTTTGTAACCTCCTTGATTCATGTGGTTTATATGGTGAAGGTAACTCCTATTATCCATTCCCTGCCATTCTTGGACTGATACAATGATTATCAGGTCATAAATGGTGATTGAAGGCAAGGTAATAAACTGCCCAAAGAGCAGTTAAAGTCAGTTGAGCTGACTTTTAAAAAAATGGATTGCAAGGATAGTTTATTAAGTAGTTCAGGAAGAGCCAGGGCCAAAAAACACTAATTTCAATTAAAGTCTGAATCTCAGGCACTTTGGGTTAGAAAAGAAAGTTATAGCCCTTCCTTCCTTCCTTCCTTCCTTCCTTCCTTCCTTCCTTCCTTCCTTCTTTCCTTCCTCCCTCCCTCCCTCCCTCTTCCTCTCCTCTCCTCTCCTCTCCTTCCTCTCCTCCTCTCTTCCTCCTTTCCTTTCCTTTCCTTTCCTTTCCCTTTCCTTTCCTTTCCTTTCCTTTCCTTTCCTTTCCTTTCCTTTCCTTCCTTTCCTTTCCTTTCCCTTTCCTTTCCTCCCTCCTTTCCTTTCCTTTCCTTTCCTCCTTCCCTCCCTCCTTCCTTCCTTCCTTCCTTCCTTCCTTCCTTCCTTCCTTCTTTTGCAGCAACTTTACTTATTATTTACACCCTCAGCTTTCAGATCATCAAGTCAGCTGGGTTGAAAGAAGCAGGCGCTTTCTTGGATATAATCAGGAATCTAGCTTGCTCAAGGCTGACACTTTTGTACATTTAATAAGCTTTCAAAGTGTGATACAAGCTTCTGCAATGGCAAGGTTTGCATTCCTTTGGGGCCTTTGGAAAGTTTTGGGTTAGTTTCTTTCCCGCCCCCCCGCCCCTTCTCCCTGGACATTTTTTTTTGTCCAGGAACTGGATGTCCTTTATGAGCTGACCGCTTCTCTGAGGTCAGCAGGTCCTTTGGCTCCAACCTCAGGAATGCCGGGTTACCAGATCGTTGAGTTGTTAAGTTCCAAAGGCAAGGACTCTGTTTTAAAAATATCCTTGGACCATTTCACGCCTTCCTTGCCTTCCTTGTGAGCCCAGTTCCAAGATTCATAAGAGAACACACAGCGATGCGCTGATCATTTCAAAGGAGCAGCTGTAATTTTCCATCTTGCTAAACACTTTTCCCCACTTCTCTCTTTATCTGCTTGTACTTATTTTTGATTCAGAGGCCACAAACAGCAGTTTCCCTTTCTATCTTGCGCTCCTCTGGAGGTAATTAATTCACTCGTCTCAGTCTATACTTGTCTATTAACTCGCACAATTTTTTTTTTAAAGTTGCTTGCAGAATCCACAAACAGACTATTTGCAAAAAAAGTTTCCTTACAGCCCTTCATTTTAATCTGTCCTCCTGCTACTGATGTTAGCGTGAAAATATGCAGATTAGCAAAGGCATTTGAATATGACCTGATTTTAAACGTAGCAAAGGGAAGTCACCTTTATTTGTGCATTTTATCTTCATTTGAGATGATGTTCCCTGGTTTTGATTGTCTCCTGAGCAACCCACTTCCAGGAGGAGAGCTGTTCTTGGCCCTTGGGTAGGTCGCTGGGAGCCATATTCAAAAAAATAATGAGCGGGTGAAGGGAAAGACCAAGTGTGATTTCATTTCATTTACATGTGAGTGTAATTAAAATTAAATATGGTGAATAGGATTGCTCTCCTGTCACATATTTGGTAATCTCTCTTTCTTGCTCATATGAAACAGTAGAACTGAATAATAACTTTGGGAGGTCTTGGGAGGTAATAAAAAATTATGCAAGGGACCCAGGTCTATGACGATGCAGAATGTTTGCTCTGGTTCATTATGTACTCACTCCTTTCCCATTTTATACAGGTGAGATCTAAAATTAAAAAAAAAACATCCTTCCTTCCTTCCTTCCTTCCTTCCTTCCTTCCTTCCTTCCTTCCTTCCTTCCTTCCTTCCTTCCTTCCTTCCTCATTTTATACAGATGGGGTTTAAAATAAATATCTATCTTCCTTCCTTCCTTCCTTCCTTCCTTCCTTCCTTCCTTCCTTCCTTCCTTGCAGTGGTGGGATTCAAATTTGGTTACTGCTGGTTCTGTGGGCATGGCTTGGTGAACGTGGTGTGGCTTGGTGGGTGTGGCTTGGTGGCCATGGCAGGGGAAGGTTACTGCAAAATCCCCATTCCCTCCTCACTCCACTAACCTGCTTTCCAGCTCTGTTCTCCTGTGCAGGGCAACAAACAAAGACCCAGCCAACCAGCTGGGACTCAATGGGAGGCAGAGAGGAGATGGGGGCGAGGCCAGTCAGAAGTGGGATTTGCCAGTTCTCCGAACTACTCAAAATTTCAGCTACCGGTTCTCCAGAACTGGCCAGAACCTGCTGAATACCACCTCTGCTTCCTTCCTTCCTTTTTCCAATCCAAATGTAAAGTACAAAAATAGGGCCCATGCCAAACAGCAGAGCCAAGTTTTTAGTCCTCCAGAAGGCCCTGGGTCTTGACCTCACCTGCAGGTGGAGACTATTCCAAAGGGCATCTGAAAGGTGCATTTCCAGGAGGCAACTGGACTTTCTTATTCTTTTTTCTTTGAAGATGTTTCGCTTCTCATCCAAGAAGCTTCTTCAGCTCTGACTGGATAATGGGGAATGGAAAGATTTATATCTGTGTCCTCAGGGTCACCAGAGTTGTTCTGACCCAACCGGGTTCCCAAAGAGCAAACACAGACAAAGGCAGCAGCCTCCACCTTTTAAGGTTTAATAACGAATTCTGTTCCTTTACAGATAAAAGGCTGCTTTCCACTAATTAGCTCCAACAAGAAAGAGCCTTGGCAAGTTGTTCATCAATGCTGCCAAAAACCCAGAGATAAGAACTAATTTACAAGATTCTCCAAACACGAACTAAGATGTCCACAAGTTGAGCTTCAGAGCTTCTTTGCTGTCTGCAAAGAACACTTTTTCAAACCTGGCTTTTATCCTCTTGAGGGAGGGAGGGGCCATTACCTTGCAGCCTTATTCCTGAGTTGCCTGTGCTGCTGTAATTGCTCTTTCCTCCGAGTAATCCTTTGTGCACGTGTACTTGGAACAGGCTCCTCGGGAACCTCCTCATCACTGCTGCCAGCCCCCACAATCTCTGAAGGCAGCAGTCACTCCCTGATGGTCCTGGCCCCTCATCAGAATCCTTGCTCTCCTCAGCCATCTGCACCTGCTGCCGGCTAACCACAACAAGAGTAGTGCTCCCATTTCTTGGATGAGAAGCGAAATGTCTTCAAAAGAAAAAAACAAGAAAGTCCAGTTGCCTCCTGAAAAAAAGCACCTTTGGGGCAACCAGGACCTGGATGACTGAGAATCTCTACAGAACTTTTAGCTATACAATTGGGATGAACACCCTTTGAATGGTGTGGGAGTAGGAATGGATTTCCAGAGGAAAAATTGCAGACTATAGGAACCAGGAGCACTAATCAAGTGACCCTGAGAATACAGATAAACCTCCAGGTGGCCTCAGTGACTCTCGAAAAGAATGCAAATGACCAGCTGTCTGCAAAGAATATAAATCCTTCCATTTCCCCACCATCCAGTCAGAGCTGAAGAAGCTTCTTGGATGAGAAGTGAAAAGTCTTCAAAGGAAAAAAAACAACAAGTAAGTCCAGTTGCCTCCTGAAAAAGCATCTTTTGGGACAACCATGACCTGGATTCCAAAGGGCAGGGCCCACAGCAGAAAAGGCTGTGGCTCTTGGATCCTGCCAGCTGAAATTCTTTGTCAGATGACATCTGAGGTAGGGCTATTCAGCTGCAGCAAATGGGATGGATCAACCTCATGGGGTGAGATGGCTCCTTAGCTACCCTGAGATTATCAGATTGTGTTGACTTTGATGTCAAAATTATGTGACTGCCAGAGCCAATTTTGTAGGAGAGAGGCTGACCGAGCCAGCAGGAGAGGTCAAATGAGAACTTAGTCTAGAATCCCCATGTCGTCACAAGAGGGCAGAGTCCAACCCTCCCCTCCTTGAATACTTATCTAGCCTAATCCAGATGCAAATTTTTAGTCTGAGAAGATTCCTATGTATACAATTGAGCAATAAATCAACTAATTGAATTCTTTGTTTGTGGACCTGATTGTTCAGGACTGAAAAATTTTGTGTGTTTCTGATTGCCAAGTTGTGCAAAGCCACTCTGCATAGTTTATAGTTCAATATAGTAATTGGGTAAAATGTGTTGTGTGACTATACCATTAGATATGAGACAGATGAGTCATACTGACTGCTTCTTGAATTTAAAATCTTTAGTTTGCTTTCATGAATATTTAGGGCACAGGTTTAGTTGTCGGACTTGTGGAGTTAGACCTGTATGGTGATATTTAAAATGGTATCTTTTTGAATTGTTCTGAGATTCCCCCTTCCTCCATCCTTGCTATTCCCCCCACCAAATAACCAGCCTATGGTATTCCTCCCCCCACAATAGTCTCCATGATTTAAGCAATGGGCCTTTGGCAATGAGAAAGTGTGTTAACATTATCCATACAATGCTGTTGCTATTGTGTTTTCCACATGCAATATTTTAGAGAAGAGAGGGGGAAATGTACTATTGTTATGGAAAATGGTGAATTCTACTCATCCACCCACCTATTCCCAGAAACTTGTCCTTCTTTTGAAAAACGAATAAAATGGAAAACATCTTTAAAAAATAAAAATGGACGCATGACTTTGAGGGAACAATACATTTGTTAAAGAATATAAATTCCCACTGAGGAGTCCTTGATGCTCTCTGAACTCGGTTGTTTTCCTGCAGAAATTTCATTACCCAAACTAGGTAACCTGTGCTAGTAGGGACTAGGATATGTTCTCAGCAGTAATGGGATTCAAATTTTTTTTACTACCGGTTCTGTGGGTGTGGCTTGGTGGGCGTCACTTGGTGGGCGTGGCAGAGGAAGGATACTGCAAAATCCCCATTCCCTCCCCACCCCACTAACCTGCTTTCCAGCTCTGTTCTCCTGTGCAGGGCAACAAAAGAAGACCCAGCCGATCAGCTGGGAGTCGGGAGGCAGAGAAGAGATGGGGGTGGGGCCAGTCAGAGGTGGGATTTGCTGGTTCTCTGAACTACTCAAAATGTCCACTACTGGTTCTTCAGAATGGGTCAGAACCTGCTGAATACCACCTCTGGTTCTCAGCATTGGTGGGAGTGGTCTTGGGGGGGTTCTTTGATAGGGCTGTTTACTGTTAGCTTGTCTGGCAGTTCCTTGATTGGGATATTGTTTACCTTTTGATCGTTGGTCTGATTTAATCTTAGTGCTAATCTATGCTCATTTGGGGTTTTGATGAAAATGTGGGTGGTGGTGTTTTGGTCCTTTTGTTCCCATTTTGGCTCCAAGGACCCCTCATTTCAACCCTAAGGTAGAAATATTCTCTATCGGTTTAATTCCTACCTTTCTTCTCAATCAGAATACATACGTGGCATATATTAGCAAATTTTCTGGCCAAGTAAAATATTTCTACCACGGAAAAAAGGGAATAACATGTTCTTCCCTGTACATAAAATGGTAATTTTTCATTATTCATACAGTCAGTAGTACCTGCAAAAGAAGAAGTGGCAAGTGCATTATTTGGGGGAAGTAAAAGCCACACTATTTATTAGATGCAGCCTCAAAAGAGTAAGGGATGTCATTCTAGAAAAAGTTGGACCTATCTTATCAATTTTCAGTTTCTTTCCATTTTCCAGTAAAAAAAAATGTTTTGCCTATTTCCATATCCATTTAAGAATTGGACAAAGAGTGAACAAACACCCCCCAAAACATATTATGTATTTCCTGTGCACACTTTCGCCCTAAAAAATATCCTTTTGTATGTAAATTGTCAACAACCTATGTATGCTGAGTTGCACCACACAACTCTGAAAATGTGCACTTGACGTACGTTCGGAAGATTGAACGGGATGTGATTGTAGAAAAAATTTGCACTAAGTAAATTTCTCCTCCATTCTTATTCTGGGCAAGGTTCCAGATTACTGTCTACCTGAGCACCGCCACAAATGTTTTGACCAAATCCAATGACTGGGGTCATGCTGAGAAGCTGGAAATAAGTCATTGTAACCCAAAGCCATTGTTGTGTGAGTAATTGCCCTTTCCCTTGTGGATGTGATGGTGCAATGCGGTAATGTAGCTTCACCTTTTCTTGTCTCCCCAAATCTCTATCCCCTTTCAGTTAAAGTCTACTTAGTAATAGCAACCTTTCAGACCCCATTCCACAATCGCAGCATGGATCCTGAGGCTCACTAGGTAAAGCAGAATCTGTTTCTTTCATACTTCTGCCGATTGTGCATGAATTCTTTTGAGCCTCTCGATATTTCTATTTAAAAGCCTTTCAACCAAGAGAAAATACAAACATGGCACGGTCTGATAAAAGCCCACGAAAGGTCAACCTTGCTCAATCTACGCAAATTTGACCGGGCTTTATGGAAGATCCCCTGGGGACTTAATGACAATGGCTACATTGGCTTGAGATGAATACAAAACCATCAACCAGAATAACACAATAAGAGTAGGAAGGGGCTTTTCTTCTTCTTCTTCTTCTTCTTCTTCTTCTTCTTCTTCTTCTTCTTCTTCTTCTTCTTCTTCTTCTTCTTCTTCTTCTTCTTCTTCTTTCTTCTTTCTTCTTTCTTCTTTCTTCTTTCTTCTTTCTTCTTCTTCTTCTTCTTTTTCCTCCTCCTCCTCCACCTCCTTGCATGTTCCCACAGGTGCAGGATCTGCTTTTTGGATCATTGAACATCACTTTGCATGGTGAGCTGCATCTCGAGGGCGCAGGCCAGCAGCTTGCAATATCTTTCTTGATGGTGTCTTGCCATCTCTGTTTTGGATGTCCGTGAGGTGGCTGGCCAGCAGGATACCCCATTATCATTTCAGAAAAGTGTTTAAAAACCCATGTTTGAATGATTATAAGCAATTCATCCATCCATCCATCAAACCATGTTTTTATTATGGTCACAGACCAGAATCAAATATTAAAATTTTGAAAATAAATAAAACAGGACAAGACATAATAATATATTACAGTTAGTGATGAGATCATGCATGGGTGGCCAAAGTCTGCCTAATTTTATGCACATGTAATCAAACTGACTTAAGCTATTAAGTGTACGAAATTATCCTATAAAACAATCCAGCCCAGAAGTGAGAGATCACAGCTTTAGATTGGCAGGGATGCAAACTTGCTACTTCATCCTAGCCAAACCCAGTTCCAAAGGCAGGTAGGATTTCCTTTAATGAAGCCAGTGAGGGCTAAGCCCTTCTTATAGGACATTTCAGATGTCATCCTTCACTATCAGCCTTTGTTCTTCTTTCTGTTTTAAATATTTGATTGTTATTAGTGGCTTTGATTTTTTTTTAATAGCGGTGGCCTGGTATTATGAGACTTGTAGAATAATTTTTTAAAAAAATTGTTTATTAATTTATTTTCCATTTGTTAGCATTCACATTTTGATAATGATGATAATCGCTTTGTTTGTTAGTGGCTAAGAGTTAGGTTGTCCTGGGTGAATCTCAAAGGCAGAAACCAGCTGAGACACGTAGGCCTGGAAGGAAGGAATTAGGCCTCAGAGTCCATTTCCCTGTTCAGTTCTGAAATTCTAAATAAAACATACATATAGTCCAGAGATGGTATTCAGCAGGTTCTGACCAGTTCTGGAGAATGGATTGTGGAGATTTTGAGTAGTTCGGAGAACTGGTAAATACCACCTCTGACTGGCCCCGCCCCCATCTATTCTCCGCCTCCTGAGTCCCAGCTGATTGGCTGGGTCTTCTTTGGTTGCCCTGCACAGGAGAACGGAGCTGGAAAGCAGGTTAGTGGGGTGGGGAGGGAACGGGGATTTTGCAGTATATCCTTCCTCTGCCACGCCCACCAAGCCACGCCCACAGAACCAGTAGTCAATTTTTTTTAATCCCACCACTGATGTAGTCCTCAATATATGACCACAACTGAGCCCAAAATTTCTGTTGCTAAAGTGATACATTTGTTAAGTGAGTTTCCCTCCATTTTACGACCTTTCTTGCTACAGTTCTTAAGTGAATCACTGCAGTTGTTAAGTTAATAACACGGTTGTTAAGTGAATCTGGCTTCCCCCACTGGCTTTGCTTGTCAGAAGGTCGCAAAAGCTGTTCACATGACCTCTGGGACACTGCAATACATCATAAATATGAGCCAGTTGCCAAGCATCTGAAATTTGATCACGTGACTCTGGAGATGCCCACAACGGTCATCAGTGTGAAAACGGTTATAAGTCACTTTTTTTCAGTGCCATTGTAACTTTGACTAAATGAACTTGTTGTAAATCGAGGACTACCTTGATCTAGTAAATCCCTAAATTCTTCTTGAACATGTCAGTGAAAGGGAGTCCTTCATATCTTTGCAGTCACTGGCTGTACTGTCAATGAGTTCTCAGTTTTAGGAGATTTATTTATTTTGATTTGTCAATCGCTTACAAGATAATAGGTATACATAGTTATGAGTACATGAAATGGATACATATAAGAAAAATAAAAGAAACAATAGGACAGGGACGGTAGGCACGTTGGTGCGCTTATGCACGCCCCCTACAGGCCTCTAAGGAAAGGGGTGAGGTCAATAGTAGACAGTCTAAAGTTAAATTTTTTGGGGTTTGGGGAAGAAACCACAGAGTCAGGTAGAGTATTCCAGACATTGACCACTCTGTTGCTGAAGTCGTATTTCCTGCAATCAAGTTTGGTGCGGTTAACACTGAGTTTGTATCTATTGTGTGCTCTTGGGTTGTTATGGTTGAAGCTGAAGTATTCATTGACAGGTAGGACATTGCAATGTATGATTTTATATACCATACTTAGATCAGACTGAAGATGGCGTAATTCAAGGTTTTCTAGGTCTAGAATTTCAAGTCTGATGGCATAAGGTATTCTACAACGAGTAGAGGAGTGGAGAACTCTTCTTGTGAAATATTTCTGGACTTTATCAACTGTGCTAATATCAGATACGTAATGTGGGTTCCAGACTGATGAGCTGTATTTGAGTATTGGTCTAGCAAATGTTTTGTAATGACCAGGCTGAGCCCGAGGGAGGAGTCAAACGTGTCATCGGTCTCGAATCCTTTCGTGCCCACAAGAAATCTAAGTCCAGCCCACTCTTATCTACTGCCAATTTGCTTGGACCATTAGTAGCTCAGATTCTTGTAGAGAGCTTCAATACATTTTTATTTGAACTGCCTGGCTCTCCTGATTTTCCTGGCACTTGTTAGAACTTTTCCCCTTAGCATTCCAAATTTTTAAGCATCGCTTCCATTATTTTGCATGGGTAAAGTGCTTTTTGTCTACGATTTAGGTCCTTTCACTTTGCTGCTTCCTTTCGGGAAGGAAAAAAGCACACAGCTCTGTTGGTTTTTGTGACTATCCTTGGACTGAAGCCACCAAGCTCAGATGCTGGCATATTTATCCTACATGGAAGCTTTGCCTGCCAGATTTTGCTGATATGTATGAAAGGAAGAGCGTTCCCACTATGCTCTTTCATGTGGAGTGTGTTATATATAACTTGGATGAACCTCCAGAAGATGTCATGTGCAATATGCATAGTACATCCTCGAGAAGAGGTCATGTATTATATGCATAGGCATACATATATTTATATATAACAAATATAATGTGTGTATTAACTACCCATATGGGAGTTGTATGTACTGTCAGCTTCCTTTTCCCTTTCTTCTTCTCCTGTCCTCTTCTCATTGAGTGCAGATGAGAGGAGTTGTGTGATGCTCTCTGCTCATTGACCTTCAAAGCCATCCAGCAGATTTCAGCTTGGACTCTGACTCAAACAGATGGCCTGTCCAGAGCGCTTTAAAAAAACAAAAAGATTTTTGAGCCTGCTCCAAAGAAGGGCCTAGCAATACAACGTATTCAGTGTGTGCTACTGGGAATCCAGCCATGGACCCCAGCTTGCTGAGAAGTGCTGGGCAGGATTCAACAGTAAGAATGGGTTGGAATTAGATACACCAGAACATTGCAACCCGTCCCAGGATTCCTTCCTTCCTTCCTTCCTTCCTTCCTTCCTTCCTTCCTTCCTTCCTTCCTTCCTTCCTCAATCTCTCCCCCTCCCTCCCTCCTTCTTCCCTCTCTCCCCTCCCTCCTTCCTTCTTTCCTTCCTCAATCTCCTTCCTTCCTTCCTTCCCTCCCTCCTCCCTTCATCTCCTTCCTTCCTGTTCCTTCCTTCTCTCCCCCTCCTTCCTTCTTTCTTTCCCTTCCTTCCTCAATCTCCTTCCTTCCCTTCCTTCCCTCCCCGCCTCCTTCCTTCCCTTCCTTCAATCTCCTTCCATCCCTTCCTTCCCTCAATCTCCTTCCTTCCTTCCTTCCCTCCCTCCCTCTCTTCTCCGTCCCGCCCTTCCATCCCTCCTCCCTCCCTCTTTCCAATCAACATGTGAAATAGAAAAAAAGATTTGGAAATCTTTGGAAAATAGGAATAAGAGGGCAGAGGCAGAGCAGAACCAGTTCTCCTGCACAGAAGGCAAACTAAAACCTTTTTTTTATTATACAGCAACTACGGAAAAATAATGCCATAAATCTAAAAGGCAGCTGTGAACAAACATAATTCCAAATCTCTTGGAATTCTTTCTTACGTATGTGGGCAGAGAAAGTTTGTGTGTGTGTGTGTGTGTGTGTGTGTGTGTGTGTGTGTGTGTGTGCATAGTAGAAAAATCCCCCTAGAGTTTTTCAGGGAAAGGATTCATGGAATTATTCCTTTTTCCCGAAGAAAAGGTATTTTATTGCTTTTTTAATTCTTGCAAAAACTTGTTTTCCTTCCGCCCACTCATTCTTTTCCCCTGGCTAATTTGCTATCTTGTTAGCAACAACTGTACTGGCTTCAGTTTTAAATCCTTCTCATTGTCCAGCTTCTGCCTATGATTAAGAGGCGATGGACGGCAGCAGAATATGTACAGGTATTCCTCGACTTACAACCAGTGATGGCTTGAAGTTACAACAGTACTGAAAAAAGTGATTTATAGCCGGTTCTCACACAGTTATGATTGTCGCAGCAACCCCACGGCCATGTGATCAAAATTTGGGCATTTGGCAATCAGCAAACATTTATGATGGTTGCAGAATCCCGGGGTCATGTGATTACCATTTGCAACCAGTGGGAACTACTAAAACAGGCAAAAGTACATTCCAACTCTTATCTTTAAAAGATTGCAACTAAATACCAGAGCTTTTGCCTGCGAATATATTTAATTGGAGAGCTTGAATGATGACACCCAGCCCGTAAACAGGCTCAATTGGAGAATCTGGTTTATGAGACACCGGGGGGGGGGGGGGAAAACAGGGTCACAAAGGACTGTAAATTACGTATGCCAGAGTTGGCTTCATACAGGGCAGTGCCAGTATGTCGCCTCTAATGAATCCTTTGAAGACTTTTGAAGTTTGGTTCAAGAATCATGATTTAATTAGAGCAATTGCTGGAATCCTGACAACTTGCTTCCAACAAGCTAGGGGTTAAGCCCGATTTGCTTAATAATGGTGTAATTCACTTAACGACTGCAGTGATACGCTTCACAAGAATGGCAAAAAAGGTCATAAAATTGGGTGTGGTTCATTTAACAATCTCCTTGTTTAGCAATGGAAACTGATCCAAGGCATCCGAAGGCCAGACAAGGAATAATGGATGGAAACAGAACAAGGAGAGATTCAACCTGGAAATAAGGAGAAACTTTCTGACAGTGAGAACCATCAACCCATGGAACAGAAGTTGCCTTCAGAAGTTGTGGGAGCTTCATCCTTGGAAGCTTTCCAGAAGAGACTGGACTGCCATCTGTCAGAAATGATGTAGGGGAGGGGTGTCAAACTCAAGGCCTGAGGGGCAGATATCGGGCCCATGGGGTGCTTAAATCTGGCCTATGGGGCCAGCCTGGAAATAACAAAGGACCAATAGTCCGTGGTGCCTCTAGCTATTGAGAGTTTTGCAGAGATAATTCAGCACCCGAAAAATAAACACAGGTGGCTGATGCTTCATTTAACATCTTTATAAACGTAATAAGATTTTTCAAACGAGTTGTAGATTTCTCCATCATGGAGCAAACTCAAACAGAAACATGTTGCAAGTTCAGAGCAGAGCTCTGGTCTTCAGCAAGCAAGTTAGTTTCATCTTCAATAGACAGACTCAGAGCTCAACATAACTTCAGAGCTGCAGAGCTTAATACAGCTGCAGAATTGCAAAGCTTAATATAGAGCCGCGCCTAGGCTACTTTTAGTTTCGGTTTCCAGCCTAGGCTAATTCTAGTTTCAGTTTCCATACTATCCTCATTGGCTGATTTAGTTGCTATGCCTATTCATTGGCTGACCTTGTTACCAAGCTCTATTCCAGTTCATGAATATACTGACACTGGCAGCCCCCGTTTTTGCCGGCGGTGTGCTGCAGGAGGACGTTCAGGCCAAGAATGGGCCAAGGAGGAGCCGCATGTGCCTCCCACGCCCTGTTTTGGCTGGCAGGGCACTGCAGGAGGTGTCCATCCCATCTCCCTCCCCGGGCTGGCCTGTGGAGAACTACAATGCTGATCTGGCCCTCAAAGAAATCCAGTTTGACACCCCTGGTGTAGGATCTTCTGCTTGGTGTAGGGTGGGGGTCCTCCAACCTTGGCAACTTTAAGCCTGGAGGACTTCAACTCCCAGAATTCCCCAGCCAGCAAAGCTGGCTGGGGGTTTAATTCTGGCGGGATTCGAAGTCCTCCAGGCTTAAAGTTGCCAAGGTTGGAGACCCCTGGTGTAGGGGTTTGGACTAGATGACCTACAACCGTGATGGCGAACCTACGGCACGCATGCCGGAAGTGGCACACAGAGCCACTTCTGCCGGGACGCGAGAGGTCACCCGGAAGAGCCCCACTGCGCATGAGGGCGTGCCCCCTGCCAGCCAGCTGATTGTCGGGTTTCTGCCACACATGTGTGGGGAGAGACATGTGTGTATGCACAGAGCCATGCGCGGGGGGTGTTGCGTGTGCATGTGCAGGGGGCGGAGGGTGGGGGGAGTCACGCGCACATTGCATCATGGGTGCAGGCATGGAAGCGTATTTACATGGAAAAGGTTAGCCATCACTGAACTACAAGATCCCTTCCAATAACCATTATTCTGCTATTCTGTTATCCTAATTATGGACATTAAGTCAAAGATGACCCATATGTACCTGAAATCGTGCTATCCATTTACACACTCGCCTGCTAATCAGCTCTTAATTTCTATGTGATCATCAAATCCATGTGGTCAGGGGTGGGATTCAAAATTTTTAACAACCGGTTCTGTGGGCGTGGCTTAGGTGGTGAGCATGGCTTGGTGGTCATGTGACTGGGTGGACATGGCTTGGTGGTCATGTGGTTGGCTGGGTGTGGCCAACTCAACATCACTCACATCAAGGCACGCATCTCCTCGCCTGGCCTCTCATGACTGTGGGGATGCTACAACAGTCGTAAGTGTGAAAAATGGTCATAAGTCACTTTTTTCAGTGCCGTTGTAACTATGAATGGTCACTCCACACAAGCAAAGTACCAGCAAAGGAGGGGAAAAACCTCCAGAGAAGTTCCTGAGACAGGAAGTCTAGTCCTGCCAAGAATGTAATAAGGGTTAACAAAGAGGCAGTTTCTGTAACACCAGAATGTTTCCTTCCTGCCTTCCTTACAGGATTAGGCCAGTAATTTCTTCTAACAACTGGTTCTCTGAACTGCTTAGAATGTTAACAACCGGTTCTAGAGAATAGGTGCGAACTGGTAGAATCTCACCCCTGCATGTGGTGGAACACTATTCCTCAACTTGTGCCCCTCCAGAAGTCCTGCAGGTACATCTCTTTTTCTGGGAGTCAGGTCTTTGCACATGTGGAAGAGATTAGGTTGAGGAAGGTTCTGTGGCCTGCTAATTAGATGAACTACTGTGCTGTTTCAAAACATGGAGCTGTCTGTGGACTCATTTATGGAGGAAACAGAAGCCATATATCTTGCAATCCTTTGATGGTAATTCCTTGCTTTAGTGTGTGTGTGTGTGTGTGTGTGTGTGTGTGTGTGTGTGTGTGTGTGTGTGTGTGTGAAGGGTGGTTATTCACTCAGCTGAAAGCTCAAGCCAAAATGGCTTAGATGCCTGGCCTTGACTTCACTATGGAAGGTGCCAGTAATAACTTCAGGCAGCGAATGTATCTCAGTAGGGAAGCATAATTAGGTTGGGCAAAGAAAGGCCCAAGTTTAATCTACCAGCCTGTCAAAGAAAAATTACAAAAGGCATGTATCTTAATGGTTGGAGAGCTCCTCAAGCTGATTAAGAAATATGAGAAATAGTTGGAGAATATTTTTTTTTTCTTGAAGGAATTAAGAGATATGCTTCTGTTGCCATTCATTTCTTCACAACTCTTGTGATTTGTTGGAGATTGTGGTTTGTTCATGATTCCAGAGTGTGGTTTAAAGCTGATGGGGAAGAATCCTGAATATTGTGGTTTACGTAATATCTAGAACGTTCCAGGTTTAATGCCTTGGTTCAGAGAATTTATTGCGATGTGGACAAACTTGCATAACTTTGTAAGAGCATATCATGTTATGGAAGATCTTCACTATTGACTTCAGTTATTACCTCCCTAATGAGTTAAAATGTCCTTTTGCCTCCAGATATATGAACTTAAGGACCACCATCAGTGAGCTGTGGGACAGTATTACTTGGTCTGTTGTGTGGATGTTTGTGTGTTTTTAGGGGGTGGGGAATTTTGGTGGGTGGGGGGGGTGCTTGGGGATTGTCATGTGTGCATGTTGGGTCTGGTCTCTGGGTGTTATGCAGGGGTGGGATTCTACTAGTTCGCACTTATTCGCTAGAACCGGTTGTTAACATTCTAAGCAGTTCGGAGAACCGGTTGTTAGAAGAAATTACTGGCCTAATCCTGTAAGGAAGGCAGGAAGGAAACATTCTGGTGTTGCTTACAGAAACTGCCTCTCTTTTAACCCTTATTACATTCTTGGCAGGACTAGACTTCCTGTCTCAGGAATGACTCTGGATTTCCCCCCCCCCCTTTTGCTGGTACTTTGCTTGTGTGGAGTGACCATTCAACGTTACAATGGCACTGAAAAAAGTGACTTATGACTGTTTTTCTCACTTATGACTGTTGCAGCATCCCTAAAGTCATGAGAAGCCAGGCGAGGAGATGTGTGCCTCGATGTGAGTGATGTTGAGTTGGCCACGCCCAGCCAGTCACATGACCACAAAGCCATGCCCACCAACTAAGCCACGCCCACAGAACTGGTTGTTAAAACATTTGAATCCCACCCCTGGTGTTATGTGAATTTCATCTAATGTATATACTGTGTATATACATACAATGACAATAAAGAATTGAAATTCATAAGTGCTCCAACGCAGGAGATTTTTGAGAAGAGATTGGGCAGCGGGATTGGGTTTCCTGACTGATCAGTGGGTTAGACCAGATGACCTCCAAGGACCCTTTTAACTCTGCTATTCTGATGTTCTGAGGTCTTCTAGTGTCGTCCAACTGAGATATCATTGGAGACTAGTGTGTGGTGTAAATTTTTAATGAAATAAAAAAAAGTCATACAGCCCAAATAACAGTAATGAGGATGGGCATTTTATCATTTTAACCATGTCTGGGTAAGGCTATAAAGATACTATAAGTCACTGAACGAGGAAATGGCCACAATAGCTTCCTCATCTAACCACTGTTGTGAAAATATAACAGTAATGAGGAGACTTGGTACCTCAGTGAAGTCTGGGAAAACTTACACCAACCTTGACAACTTCAATGTGTGGACTTCAATTCCCAGAATCCCCTGGCAAGCATGAATTCTGAAAATTGAAATCCACACATCTTAAAGTTGTCAAAGTGAAGAAACTTGGATTTAGACAAAAATCCCATCTTCCTGGAGCAGCACTGCCATATTGGCGAAGAACAATGTAAATCAGGGGTGTCCAATCTTAGTAATTTTAAGACTTGTCTCTTCAATTCCTAGAATTCTCCAGCCAACATGGCTGACTAGGGAATTCTGGGAGTTGAAGTCCACTGTTCTTAAAGTTGCCAATATTGGACACCCCTGATGGAAAACTGTAGTTTGACATGCATGGAAGAGCTTCTTAGAAGACTATGCAAAGTGTGAGGTTTGTGTTTCAACACCCTGTCTCATCCTAAATATGTTACCCAGAGAGACTGGCTATTAAGCAAGAAGAAACTGAACACGTGTCTTCTTGATTATCAAAATATATCATAAAGGAAAAATGGATACATTTTCTTCAATGCCTTTGATGCTGGCCTTACTTCCCATTTCTGTGATTTGATCAAAGGAGATTGTGCTGTTATCTGAATGTGCTTTTGTGGCTAATTCATTTTCAGTGATGAAAGTTTACCACGGCAATAGAAACTTGTCAGAAGAAAATGACAGTGGCAGAGGAAAAAAAGTGGTTTTTAGATGCAGAAAATGCCCATGTGAGCTATCAGGTAAGCTTCTTAGCATGCTTTGTCTGAGAAAAGGGGATCTACAGATTATCTGTTGCTGTAGATTTGAAGTGGGATCTGATAAATCTAGCAGATTGATAATCACCAATTAAAAGTGTGTGTGTGTGTATGTGTAAGTATTTAAATGTTAAAATCTCAGCCAGTTTCTTTTGTAGATTTTGTAAAATGTCCTTTTCTAAACCATTCTCTTGGCTCAGTTGTACATCGACTTTTGCTATGATTTCTATCTTGTCAGACAAAATTTGTTCTACACCTGTCATTTCTTCAATATAGTAATATTTTTTGGTCATTCAGGTAGTCTGTCCATAGAGGCAGACATCATTGATACCATAGCTACTACTTTCTGATTGTATACTTCAAAAGTCTCCTTCAATATTTTCATGGTTATAATGTTTTGCAACATTTTACAAGCTTGTACATCTTCCCTCTACCTAAAAACTTTAGTCCCCTCTAGTGTCCAGTTTTTAAAATCATGAAATTGCTTATCTTTGTTGAATCTTCTAAAAAACAAAACAGAATCTATTTCCCACAGGAAGCTGTTTGTTCTTTCCCCCAAATCTTATTGTAAAAATCTCAGTATTTCAGTTTTATGTAGATCCCTAGTTTGTTTATAACTTTCTTAGATCAAATATTAGTTAATGAGTAATTTCTGAAAGTGATTAGAAAATGAAGTTTACAAACTTAGTGCCCTTTAAAAGTCTCCGCCTGTCAGGCCCAGCCTGAGATAGAACTACCCAGATAAAGTTTAGTTCTTTATTTGCTTACACCCCATAGACAGAATCTTGCCAGATCAAATCTATATTACTCTAAGCCTAACTTATATATCCTGGGAGATTCTTGGGAGTGACAGTCCTAAATCTCTGTTTCTGATATAGCTCAGGGCTGGATTTTCTCTTGTTTCACCCCCCTCTTTGGAATGTGCTTCCTAACAGAATAACAGAGTCGAAAGAGACTTTGGAGGTCTTTTAGTCCAACCTCTTTCCTTTCCTGGAAAACTGCCTCATTCACACCATTGTGATTGTGTTGGAAGTTAAAACCCACCCCTTCTCCTAGGAAAATGAAGTATTTTAGGATATACTAAAAAGGCAGAATATAAAACTCAGAGAGACAGAAACTCAGCCCCACCACCTTTGTTAATGTGTGGTCCATTAAGGCCTAGGCCACAGTATTCTACATAACAAAGGCCTCTACCCATCTCACCACCCGGCCTGGGAAGATTGCATCAGCCAACACTCAGGTGAAGCCATGTGGTCCAGGCAAAGCCTACAAAGTTAGCTAAGACCCCGCCCCTAGGAGTCTGACAGCCAATGGGATACATTTCTTGCACAGGAACAGAAAACACTAAGGTGGGGCCCAACAGAGGGTATAAAACTAAGGGTCTCTCAGCGTCTCAGCCCTTTTCTTTCTTTCTTCATCCAGGGCATGAGATCCTGTCCACCATTAAACCATCTTTCCAAACAGCCTCCATGTTTCCAGGGTCTTTCTTTCTCACTTGGGTAGCCCCAGAAGGCTATTTCTTCCAACAATTGCGAGCAAGATGTCTACTCTCTTTGTTTCCTGACGCTAAACCTGGGGGAAACCATTACCCTGTGTTCTCCTTGTGAAGAGTAGCCGTCTGGAGTGCATGTGAGTAATCTCTCACCTTCTCCTCACCAGGGGAGCTTCTAAAGAATTAGGCTAAAACATTCACCAGTTCCTTGGTCTTTACTCCAGTTATCACCTCCACTTTGGTGGGGGGTCATCTTAAGTTCACTATACCTCCCTGGGAGTCTGCAATTATTTGTTTCTTTAATTTGTATTTTACTGCATTTGTTCTACTATTTGAGGGATTCACAAAAGAACATTAGAACAAATATAAATAAACTCTCCATAAAATCAATACATTTTAGGCCCTCCCCTCCCCACCCCCCCAAAAAAAATTGTGGACATTTTTCTGTCAAAAATGTGGAAACTATTGCTATCCTGCTCTCAATGGCTTATCCCATTCTTCTTCTATCTTTTGGTCTTCAGGAGTAATCAGCCACAATTCCCATCACCTTTAACCAGGATCACTGTGACGTTCAGCAGGAGCAGAGGGCTGGACTAGATCGGGGTCGCCAACCTTTTGGACCTCAGGGACCACCAAACTCATAATTTTAAATCCCGCAGACCACTGATATGAATTTTGACTGACGGTGGCTTGTTGGTGGGGAAGTCGGTCCCATATTCTACAGCTGCAGTAGTCACAGGACTAGCCCTTTGGTCATCCCGGAGCAGCTGCTCCTCCACCCGGGTGTACCGGCCTGCCATGGACTGGAGGAGCTGCTCTGGGATGACCAAAGGGCCAGTCCTGTGACTCCTGCAGCTCTGGAATATGGGACCAACTTTCCCACCTACGTCAGCAAGCCACTCTGAGGCGGATTTCCCTCCCCCGCCATTGGTCTTACCTTCCAGTTCTAGCTTGCATGGCTCTACTCAAGGTAAGCTTTGCGCTTGGCCGAAGGTTGGGGGCCAGTGGGTGGGTGGGCCATGTGGTCAATGCAGCCTTGTGTTCCTGTGCAGCCTGGATTAATTGCTTTGGGGGCAGTGCTTTGGGGGGGACATTTCTCTGCGGAGCACCAAAATTGTCCCACCAGTTGGAGACCACTGGACTAGATGACTTCTGATGCCTCTTCCAGTTCTATGTTTCTATGATCTCTGCAAAACATCAGTTTGAAGAAATCTGCTTCTTACAGCGCCAGATGGAATCTCTGCTGCTTTTATTACAAAATGCTATATGCTATTGAACTACCACAAACACTTCAGAACAATTACTCAATCGAACTTTCCATCTCAAAGGAGGTGAAATTCAGCAGTAGCCATCCATCTAACTTTAAATAAAACACAATAGTAGCTTATTGGCTTTCTCTAACGTGGGATCTTTGAAACGTGTAGATTCTGTAACTCCACTAGAATCAACGGCCAAGTGAGGAGGAAGGCTGACATAACTATGAGGTTCTTTTTGCTTTTGCGGAGAAGTGGCAGTTTTTAAAAGTTGCATGTTTCAAAAGTGCCAAGCCTTCCCAAAATATGTACTCCGACCTCATAGATCCAAAGAGGTGATTAGCACCACTGGTTTGATGATTTGTGTGAGGGAAAAAAAACCCTGAAGTTTCTGGCTCCACTTCCCACCCAGAATGGAATCCTGAGGAAAAAGGGTGTGTGCAGAATGCAATTTCCCAGGATCTGAGCCCATGACAGGTCCTGTTCAGACAAAAATGTTTCTGATTCTTTCTCCAAGCATTTCTGCTGTTTGGCTAACTTAGAGGAGATGCTGCGTATTTTTCTTGTGTTCTAACACTAAAGTAGGTTTTATGTCCAGTTGTGCTTAGCTGGGCTGTACATTTTTTTCCTATAGATACACAGAACAGTAGATCAGTTTCTCTCGATTGCCACCTAGTCAGAATAAGATAAGAAACTTGCATAGACTTTCAATCTAGTTTTAGTCACAAACCTATTATTATATGGGATTGTGATAATTGTCCCTGAGAGATGTCCCAAGACCATCCAGGAAGTGTGTATTATGAATATAAATTTTATGGGGTACTATAATATCTTTGATCTTACATCGGGTACTGCTGTGGCCAAGGCTGTTTTGATTTCTATCGCTTTCTCTTTAAAGGAATGAAAATAAAACAGACCCATAATTCAATGCAATCCAATTGGATATGGGTGTCAGGTCACTTTAGTTTAGAAAATGTCAGCTAAGGAAAGGAGGACTCCATTAGACCATTAATTGTCTGCTGGTTTTGCTTTTTTTGTTTTTTGGGTGATTTTTCTTTTTTTTTTTGTTTGTGAAAGCAACGGGGGTTCAAATGGGCCGGGCGGTTTTCTTAAAGCTAGGGGCAGCTAGGAAAGGAGGACTCCATTAGACCAGAAAGGAAACAGAACCAGGTGAGCTAATTTTACTTTATTTTAAGTCTACATTAGCAAAATCTTTCAAGTCTGAAGGTACAAGTATTCCCCATTTCCCTTACACCCTAGAGCAGAGGTCTCCAAACTTGGCAACTTTAAGACTTGTGGACTTCAACTCCCAGAATTCTCCAGCCAGCTGGCTGGAGAATTCTGGGAGTTGAAGTCCACAAGTCTTAAAGTTGCCAAGTTTGGGGACCCCTGCCCTTGAGATTAGGAAGGATCTCTTCCTGACCTTTTGCCCCACCCGCTGTAAATATGGGGACTATGCTATCTCTTATCTTATACTCCCTAGGCAGTGTCTCTGGCTCTGTACCCAAAGTGTATTACATTGTACTTATTGCATCATTATGCTGTCAATTCACTGAATTTTGGTTTGTCTGTTACTATAAACTTGCTTGTCCTGAGATTCAAGAGAAAAGATCCATACCAGCTAAATGTCCATACCAGCTATGAGAAAGCTGCAGTGTTTGGGGATTTCAGTGTTAATACCCTAACTTTAAGCCTTTCCAAGAACCTGGGAGCCAGAATTACCTAATCCTAATGCTGAATTCTGGAAAAAAAAAATCAGGTCTTTTTCTTTCCTTCTTCCAGGCTTATTCTTGCCAATGCCTGACACTGCCACCTGGGCAAAGCCATTATACAGTCAACGGCATCCACTTATTATGATTCTCTCAATAAAGACGATTATTTTAATGGGGTTCCTCCCAAAAATGTGGTTTAGCCTGCCAACTGGGCATATCAAATTCTCTGTTGCTTAACTGGAACACATCACCATCTCTTTGCTTGTCTTTTACTTTGCTCAGCCAATTCCTACAGGCCAGCATCTTCAATGGGCATTGGGATAATTTGCATACTCCCAGAGTATTCTGGGAATAGTGAACCAAAGGACACCAGGAGCTGTACAGAAGTTGGACTTCATCTCATCAGCTGAAGACAACAGGTGAACAGATTACAGTGCCTTATTTTTTACCCCAGCATGTTGGACATTACGTTTTATTTTTCTCCCCAACAGTCTAAGGAAAAGGAATATTATATACTGATATGGTGTTCTGTAAGTTATATCGCTGCAAATGTTTGAAGACACGTCTGACCATCCTCAGGTTCCTCAGAGAAGATGAAGAGTATTTGGACAAGATAAAAGCCTGCAAAAGAACATCAAAGCATATGAAGGTAGGCTGGTGGCACTCAGAGGACCAGGAAGTGTCTCCTATTGCTGGAACTGGGCAGTCCACTTCATGTCATTCCTTTGGAGGTTGAGACACAGACTTCTATGGAAGGATTCATGTTCAGCATTTCAGGAACAGCAAATAAAGAAGCTCCGGCTTTCATGAAGATAAGAAAGCTAATGGGTATTCTAAAGAGTTAAAAAAGATACGTCATCGCTGTAACAAATAGAAAGAGCAACCTGCAGATTAGATGAAATCATTGGACATGTACTGTCTCCCAGGTTTGAAGATATGGAATGTAATGGAGAAGCTGACCTGAGTAATCAAACCTAGAATGGCAGTGGTTCACATCCTGTGATCTGTGAGCCCCTGGGAGGCTACAAAGACTTGAAGAAATGTATGATTTAAATCTTGAGTTAAGTCTTGGGGGTCTGTGGCCATGGTCCATGGCCACAAAAGGTATTTAAAAGGAAGTTGTGGTGAAGAAAAGGTTGAGAGCCTGCTGTACAATGTACTCTTGTTTCAGATAGATGCTGTTTTCATCCATACTTTCAACTGAAATTCATAGTCCCCAAAAAGAATAGAAGATTCTGGAGGTGAGCCAACGGACCAAGAGATAGTATCAATTCCTGGACCGTGCTTTACACCAGGCGTCTCCAAACGCGGCAACTTTTAAGACTTGTGGAGTTCAACTCCCAGAATTCTGGGAGGGGAGTTGAAGTCCACAAGTCTTAAAAGTTGCCATGTTTGGAAACCCCAGTTCTCAAAGATCCCTGCCAAGGCTACAATTCTATGCAAATACTTAAAATTAGGCTTTGAACATAGGAAGTCATTTAAAATGTTGTCAGAGCATTGGTCCATTTTTCTTGGGATGGGCTACTTCAGTAGATTACAACCTGTTTCAGATGTACAGACGTTTTACCAGTCAATAGGGATCATTTTTTGAGAATTATGAATTAGAGTATCAGGTTGGGGGAAAGCCTGCTCTAATAAATCAAAAGCGAGGACAGATCAGATCAAGCATATTCAGGGGAAAATATCAGCAAGCGATTGGAATGTTTCGTCTTTTAAGAAGATAAAGTCTTCAAATTGTGTTATCTGCTGGATGTATTCATGTAAAGAATGTTGATAACGGTACAAAACAGGTTTGTTGTTGCTTTCTTGCATTTCTTCTTCTTCTAAATTTCCAGTCTAGTCCATAATAGAGGGATAATCTCCCATCTAAGTGCTAATCAGATCTGATCCTGCTTACCTTTTGGGAAATCAGCCAAAGTCAGTGAGATGCTGCCTTCCAACTGGGCATGGCCTCTTTCAAAACCTGAGCCATTAATAGGAAACAGGATTGCCTTTGGCACAATATTTATATTAAGGGAAGCCGTCATCTACCTCCTTCTTACCCCCTAACCAGACATTTGAGGACCTGCAATTTTAATGAAGAGAACAGATGCTGACATGCTTAGCATGCACACGCCAGCTCCTCCTCCTACACTGGGTGACATTTCCTCTCCCAAGCTTTTCAGAGGATGATTACTTTTTATACCCTTGGCTTGGATGGCAGGTGTCTGACTTAATTCCAGTTGCATTGCCTTGTGGTGAGATCATTGGGAGTGACCAGCTTAATTATAGGGGAGAGTATGCTGGGCCATCCAGCCACACGGGGAAAGTCTGGGCTTGGAGAAGAGAGGGAAAATGCTGGAAAACGTAGCCAGAGACTGAAGAGGCAGTATCCAGCAAGTATCATTGCTAGCAAATATAAGATGCCTTTTCTAACTCGAATCCCCTTGAGATGCATGGAATTCAGCTTCTAGGAATTTCAGCACTAGATGTACTGGCTGGGAAAGCCTACACATTTAAAGGCAGTTGGGAGAAGAGTTGTGTAAAACATAGTGTTTGGCAGGAAACGGACTATATTTCTTCCCAATTGCTTTCTTCTAATTGGATGGCAATGTTTTTTTTCCCTTAAAGAAGAACATTTTAGGGAAATTGCATGGATGCAGCACATGAATTTTCAGCAATTGCCTTCCTAAAAAAGAATTGTGTATGAGCCTTTGAATATATAATAGTTTTTAACCTCCATGGCTGCCTCTCCTCCTTCAAATAACCCCCTCCTAGGAAGGTGTCAACAAGGATGTTTTTTTCCTCGGGGAAGGATCACAGCAGGAACTGG
This sequence comes from Notechis scutatus, assembly GCF_049901735.1. NCBI lineage: Eukaryota > Metazoa > Chordata > Lepidosauria > Squamata > Elapidae > Notechis > Notechis scutatus. The sequence continues at coordinate 16,673,773 of NC_142016.1, read as the reverse complement.
GCTGACCCATGGAGCTATGATCTAGTGTACAGATGTGCAACCCAAGCAATCTTAATACAGCCAATACATGTACCACAAATGAGACCAGAATTTATGCTGTTAAGTGAGACATACCCAATTTTATGTCATTTTTGCCATGATTGTTTTTGCCATTTGCCATGAAGTGAATCAGCTAAGAGAATTAGGAAGTTGTTAAGCAAATCTGATTTTCCCCATTGATTTTGCTTGCCAGAAGACAGCTGGGAAGTTGTCTATATAGGGTGATCATGGGACACTGCAACCGTTGTAAATATATGCTAAGTTGCCAAGCAACCAAATTTTGGTCATGTGACCATGGGAATGCTGCAACAGTTGTAAGTCCGAGGATCTGTTGCAAGTCACTTTTTTTTCAGTGCCATTGTAACTTGAATAGTCATTACATGAATGGTTTTAAGTCAAGGAATAGCAATAGCAATAGCACTTAGACTTATTTACCGGTTTATAGTGCTTTACAGACCTATCTAAGAGTCAGTGTACTGCCCCCAACAATCTGGGTTCTCATTTTACCCATCTTGGAAGGATGGGAGGCTGAGTCAACCTTGAGCCTGGTGGGATTTGAACTGCCAAATTGTAGGCAGCTGGCTGCAGAAGTAGATTGCAGTACTGCACTCTAACCACTGCGCCACAGAGGCTCCTATACCTGAACTCTAGGACAGTACTATACCTACTATTCCCCAAAGTTTTCAAATCTCTGGAGAATGAAGTAAACAAGTAAAAGTTCTACAGGTGGAGAAAATTTTTGGAGATGGATCACAAATTTTTGGCAAAATACTAGTAAAAAAACAACCCATGACAGTTGTCTCTAAAAGGCCTAACTGGAAAGGGCAGAATGGTACGAAAAAACCCATGACACTCTAAAAGGCCTAACTGGAAAGGGCAGAATGGTACGATAATTTGGAGCAGGGGTCTCCAACCTTGGCAACTTTAAGCCTGGAGGACTTCAACTCCCCAAATTCCCCGGCCAGGGAATTCTGGTAGTTGATGTCTTCCAGGCTTAAAGTTGCCAAGTTTGGAGACCCCTGATTATAGAAAGGAATGTGGCTCCTGGCAACCTGAGTGGCAGGATGCTCTACTCTTTTCCTGCAGGACCCAACAGTCTGCTGTGCATATACCATCTATTGCGAAGGCTGTCCAGCCTAATCTAAATGAAAGACAGACACATCAAGTGAGGATAGAAGGCCTGGAAATTACCCAGAATGCAAATTTTGATGACAGACATCACATATTGATCTAGACTGAGAAGTGTCACATGGGAATTGTTTATCTTGCTAGGTTGAGCTTATTAATTAGACAAAAGTTAATCGTTGTTACAATTATATCTAGATTTGCATATAACGATATCCCCATTAGCATATTTCAGCGTTCCTCAAACTTGGCAGCTCAAAGACGTGTGGAATTCAACTCCCAGAATTCCCCAAGCCAGCTTAACTCCATACTCTTTTAAGGTTGAAAAACACTGGCATATCTGAATACCATTTACCTCCTCCTTTTTAGACTGATACATCTTCTTTTTCTGGTGGCAAATATTTCTTGCTAGTAACTGGAATTTTGAAAACTATTTCTGCAAGTTGTAGAATTTTACCGAAAAGCGGCATTTCTAGGGTATCTATCTATCTATCTATCTATCTATCTATCTATCTATGCAATTATAAGATAACAGGTATAAGTATAAACACAGTTATGGATACATGAAATGGATACATATAAGAAAAATAAAAAATAAAAATAAAAAAGCAACAATAGGACAGGGACGGTTGGTGCGCTTATGCACGCCCCCTACAGACCTCTTAGGAAAGGGGTGAGGTCTTCTCATTCCTTCCAGCAAATTTCTTTGAGAAATGAAAAATAATCCACAATGGAGTAGAGCAGACTGGTTAGTTAGGGCAGCAAGAGCATTAGATCATAATAGCTCTATAAAAAAATGGGGGAAAAAAGACCCTACAGGAATATTTTCACCTGTTCCAGCAGGTTCTCTTTCTCTAAGTATCACTTCTCCTAACCCTGCTGCTGACCTCAACTACGTTTCAACTACTTAAAAATGAGAATGAAAAACCAGGAAGAGTTGGAAACCAGTTCTTATGAAAAGATCAGATTGGAAACAATTCTTTGCGCGCATTTCTGTGTGAGGGTTATAAGGAAATGAGCTAGATCCTATAGGAAGATTTATCACCACCCTCATTAATGCAACTACCACAAAGATTCTTGTGCCTTTGATGCTAAGGACGATGTGGGTGTGATGAAGTATTTGACTGAATAATATCAGAGGCTGTCGGGAGAAACCTGTTTTGTCAGGGGCCCCATTTGGTATATTCATGTCTGTCCCAGTAGCAGGGATGAGAACAAGGAGCTGCTGGTGTGAAAGTTTATTGGAGAAATCTGTCTCCCGAATTCCCTCATTATATCTCTTGATCTCTGATTGTTAGGAACTGTCTATTACAAAAACAATACAGTTTGAAATTTCCCATCAGAACAATTAATCAGCGGAACAAGCTCGCCTCCAGAGGTTGCGGGTGCTCCATCACTGGAGTTAAGAAGAGACTCGACAGCCATTTATCTGGAATGGGATAGATTTGCCTGCTTGAGCAGGGGGTTGGACTAGAAGACCTCTAAGGCACCTTCCAACTTTATTATTCTTTATTCAGTCTACATCTTGCAATTTCTGGCTGGGCTTGTTTGTATAAATCTGTTGAGTTCTTTTTATTCCATAGTCCAATGCAGCTGTCACTTAAAATCAAGACTGCTCACCACTGTATCAGTTGGATACAGTTTGAACCTTTACTGGCTGCATTCCTACTATAGGCAGCATGGCTCCTTCTGGACTGAAGAAGGGTTCAGTTCTCAAGGCAGCTTGGCTAACGTCCAGCCCAGGTGCTCTATATTCAAAAGAGTTGGCACGCCCTCCGTGTCCTTAGCCCAACCTGCTCATTGCTGCACAAAGGAGGTGAGGTTAGGTTGCTGTGAACAGCTGGGATGACATACAGAAAGTAATGTACCTTTCACACCTGACAACACTTGCCTTGCTAGCTGTGCTGTGGAGGGACCAGCTCTTTGGCAGCCAAAGATAATTGAAACCCCAATACCCAGGCAGTTCCTGGGGGAGACAGTGACTACCACCAGCCTTCATACAAAGACAGCCTTGATTCTCACAAGAGCTATATCCAACCCTAGGAAATTCAGGGGTGGAGGTACTGGGCAGGGAAAGCTGCCCACATGCATGCTTGCTGTTGAGATTCTTGGCTCAGATTATGACTGTGTTAGCCCTTCGGGATGTAAAGAAGACAGCAACTGTCTCCCATATTTTCTTACTTGCCAGATCTTATTCTCCATAAAAGTACAGTATATATATATCAGCTGCAAAGCCAAGACAGATGAGCTGGCATCAGTACTGCGTTGAGAACCTCTTACTTATTCAACCATCCATTTATTCTTTAAGATACACTAAATGGGAAAATGGCAAAGCAAAGAGAGTAGTTTGTTGCTAAACGCAGGGAAGACTAAAATGGCAGAGATTAAAGTTTATTAGTTTTAGAATACCACATTGCAACTGAAGTGCAGAAAACTACAATTACGATAAAATTAAAAAGCCTGGGAGAACTCAACGGTCTTTGCCTGGTGCCAGAAAAATGACAGAGGAGGCCCTTAGGCATGTCTTTTTGGGGAATGCATTCCAGAGATTGAGGGGAGGGGTGACTGCTACCAAAAACGCTGCTTTCTGTATCTCAGGAGCATTTCCTCCCATGCTTTCCTCTGGACTCAGATGTATCCAGGAAGGGATACAGAAATTGTGATCCTCAAGCTGTACAGCGCTTCCTAGATTAGAACTAGTGCTCAGAAGTGAATTTAGAGCCAACATCCCTGATACAAGGATGCTGTAACTTAATTATAGTAAAGGTAAAGGCACATACGTTCTAGTTGTTTCTGGCTCTAGGGGGCGGTGCTCATCTCTGTTACAAAGCAGAAGAGCCAGTGCTGTCCAAAGACGTCTCCGTGGTCAAGTGGTCGGCATGACTAAACACCGTAAGCGCACGGAATGCTGCTACCTTCCCACCAAAGATGATCCCTATTTTTCTACTTGCATTTTTACATGCTTTCGAACTGCTAGGTTGGCAGAAGCTGGGACAAGTAATGGGAGCTCACTCCGTTACGAGGCGCTAGGGATTCGAACTGCCGAATAGCCGACCTTTCTGATCGACAAGCTCAGCGTCTTAGCCACTGAGCCACCCGCAACCAAACTTAATTATAACCTCCAGTTTATAGCCTTTTATAACTTTAGATAAATTTGTGTATGTAAGGGAGAAAAATGTTAAGAAGCTTCCTTGTATCAGGCTGAAGCATTGATTCACCAATCTCAGTACTGTCTTTTCTTACCGGGGTGCATCTCTCCAGGTTCCTCAAATTGATGTCTTTGCTGTTGTTTTATATCTCATCCTTTGAACTGGAGATGCCAAGCACCTCTAATTGGACCTTTATAAACATATAAAACATGTTTGCCCATTTGCAATGTTTTTTTTCCATGATTTTCTGATGTGGGATTTTACAGCTCCAAAGCCAGCAAGATTTCTGATGCTAATCTCTTGACTGCTAACAAATGTTATTATTTTACCGAGTTTGACACTGCTAGTAAGATGACATTTGAAACTGAGTGATCCCTTTGGGTCACTCTTTGCTCTAGGGAATAAAGAAATGTTTCTCAGGTTGTTATTGCCCTCTAGCTTAAATGTACTGGAATTCGATTGCCAGGTGCAAACTTCATTTTTCCTTTGTGGTGTATATAGTTGGTTTTTGCAATTGGTATCTCAGCTTATTTTCAAATGCATGATTGTAATGATCAGTTTGTTCAGAGAAAAAAATGATAAAGGCTTTTTTTTTGAAAACTGGAAACCATCCATATCTATCTATCTATCTATCTATCTATCTATCTATCTATCTATCTATCTATCTATCTATCTATCTATCATCTAGTCATCTTTCACATTTCTAAATTACCTCAAAAGTAATTCAGCTGGTTACACTTCTCAAAAGAGGGACTCTGGATATGGAGTTCTTGCTGAAAGGAAAAATCAAAGTGATGATTTGGGGATTAAAAAGGATGAGGTTTGGGAAAGTTTATAATGGTAATTACTTGATAGAATGGTGGAAGACATAACTGTCCCTTTTCTTCTCCTCTATTTCTTACTTCCTGACCTTTGGTCTTGTTTGCACTGTATATTTTTAGTCCATTGAAAAATTCTAATATTTCATGTACTTATTTGTGTATCCATGATTGTGGATTTTGGCGATATATTTACTATATCTCTGGGCGTTCCCTTTTACAATGTACAACATACAACATACAAAGAAATGTATGGGAGCCTTTTGGGAAGTCTGGCAAAGATGGTTAAGAAAAGATTAGTAAAATGGACACCACGTATTGCTGTATTTATTTGAGAAATGGGTTTAAAAAGAGAGAGAGGAGAGGAAAAAAATACGGGTGTGAAGGAAAAGAGCATTCAAAGTTATGGCAGGAACAATGGCCAAATCTGAACGACTTAATTGCAAGGAAAAGGCGAATCACGACGAAAGCTAAAACCCAGAGGCGCTTAGATTTGAGATAATTATCTGTGAATTTGTCGTTTTGCCTTAGTGTGAAGTTAGTCATTATAGCACTAGAAGCGCATTAGGAAGATTACTTTAGGCTAGCGCGGCTGAGGCACCAACCCAGCCCTTGTATTTATTATGTGTGTGTAGTGAGGCACGTTGTGTCATCTCAGGACACCGGGTGAATTGCTCCCTTGCTTAAGCCAGGTGCCTGCTTGCAAACGGGCAGAACCAGCGCTGGTTCTTGCTGCTGCAAGCATATCCACCCTCCTTTATTCACATCATTATCCTTATTTTTTTTTTCACTGCAACGTCTGAAGCCGAGATAGCCGTTTGAAGAGTTTCCGAGAAAATAAGTGTTTTTTTTTTTTTTTTAAATGACGGACTGAGCTGTCTCCGTAAAATGTAAACGGAGAAAGCTCGTGCCAGCTTCTGTGGAAGCAGGGCGACTTTGAAAATCCCGCCGAAAATCCGCAGGACTTCATCCTGAATCGACGCAAACCCGCGTCGTCAGGAGGCTTCCTCGATCTGGGTCACTGTGAAGAGCCGCTGAGGAGACGCCGCTCGAGGAGAAGCCTGGAGGGAATGTGGGCGTGGCTAACGCCGCCCTTTTCGCTGGCAAGAGAATCAGGGCAAGAGCGGAGGGGGGCGGGGCGCTGATTTCGCTTCGGCGTGATAGGTCGAAGCCGTGGGGCGTGGCTTCGCTCACGGAGGGGTCCGGCCGGTGAGATTCGTTGCCCTGGGTTACCCGCGGGTAACTCAAGAAGCGTAGACTCTCACGAAGGGGAGGTTCCCTTCGCCCGCCAAACGCGTCTCCCATGTACTGCCTCCTTTCCCTTCCCACATTTCCCCCAGCGAAAACGCTAGCTGGGATCGAGCCAATGAGAGCGCGGAGGTCTAGGTCATGTGCCGCGCTCCTTCCAATCAGGAGGCGGCACAGGGTCAGGTCAGTGTAACGATAATGGAGCAAGCCAGGGAGAAACCCAGGAAAAGCCAGCGGGGGCGGGGAGGGAGGGGGGAGAAGAGCCCTGCGGGTGGGTGGGTGGGCGGGGCCAGGAGACCAGCTGAGCCTCATTGCCAGACGGGGAGGAAGCCGGCTGGTCGCGGCGGTGGTCCTGCCCGGCTTGTGCGGAGGAGCGTCTCGCAGACAGTCCTTTCCCCCCCCCCCGGGCTTCATGCACCCTGCAGACCGTGCAGGGAAGGGGCTCAACCCCTATTTCCAAGCCTGGGTGTGAAGAGAAAGAGCGAGAACCTCCCTCCCCTTTCTCACCCTGGATGATGCCGTGAACGCACGTGTGTGTGTGTGTGGGGGGGAACTACACCTCCCATGCGCCTGCAAAGTACCTTCGCCCCAACCCTGGGGGCGGGGGGGGACGGAACAAAGCGCATCGGCCGGGCGAGCAGTTTGGTGTGACCGCAGCCGGACGGCCGGGGATGTCGAGACAGCAGGGTCCCCGGGCGAGGCCGAAGCCGCCTTGTGGTCCGTTGGCTGCTGCTGCAGTAGCAGCTGCTTCGCTCGCCTTTCCCAGGGAAATACCCGGCGTGTTGGGGTCACGTGCCTAGTCGGACTGCGGGGTCAGGGACGGGCGAGTTTGGCACAATCAACCCGTCGATCAGGATAGAGCCTGGAAGGGACCTTGGAGGTCTTCTAGTCCAACCCCCTCCCCCCTCCGCTCAAGCAGGAGACCCTATATAGTAGATGCCATTTCAGACAAGGGACTGTCCGGTCTGTTCTTTAACAACAACAAAAAAAGCCGGCCACCAGCCGGGGAAGCGCGGGCAAAGAAGCCTGGGTGGGTGGGTGGAGGGAGGCGACCACGCTCCTCCTCCTCCTCCTCCACCACCACCTCGCCCTCGTGTTAGGTGCTGGGTGAGGCCCCGCCTTTCTCCCCCTCTCCTCCCCATCCAACCGGGCCGGCCCTTCCCTCTCTCCCTCCCCCGAAGTGCGGCCGGCTCGCCTGGCGGTCTCGTCGGCTGCCCTTCCCGCGTGCGCGCTGCTTGTCCGCGGCAGGCACGGTCCGCTCGGCGCCCGGGTGACGAGAGGGCAACGGAGCAGAGAAAGGGAAGAGTGGCGGTCGCTCCCGCCGCCGTTTCCGCCGCTTTCTCCTCCTCCTCCTCCTCCTCCTCCTCCTCAGCATGTTGCCATCCCGTCGGGTCCCCAGAGAGAGGCGGCGCCCGCTCGGGGCGGCACGAGCGCAGCAGCAGCAGCAGCAGCAGCAGCAGCGGGAGGAGAAGCAGAAGGAGGAGGAGGAAGACGACGGGTTGGCCAGGAAGATGACAGCGACGGCGACCAGGGCTGGCTGCCGCCCCGAGCCTGCCAGCAGCAGCAGCAGCAGCAGGTGCTAATCGTCAGAGCGCGCCTCCGGCTGCCTGGCCAATCGGCTGCCCAGTCCAGCCGGTGCCTGCCGGCTCCCGGTGCGAGTCTCCTCCGTCGTCGAGGAAAGGGACGGCGCGATCATGGTGGCGCTCGCCCCGCGCCTCCATCCCTGTCTTCGGACTCCTTAGCGCCGGATTCTCCCGTCCTTTGAATTTTGAGATACAGACACATAGATTTGGGGGCCTATTTTGAGCTTCTCACGCGGCTTGGAAAAAGGAAAGAGATTCCCCCCTTGGAACTGCCAGCCTCGAACTGCCTTGGCCTCGAGCCTGGGGTCTCCCCGGAAAAGCTGCACGGCAACCCTCGAAAGCCCGCCGCGTCTCTCCGGCGCTCCAGCTGCTCATCTGTTGCTCGCTCGCACGGGCGTTCCCCTCGCCTTTCTCTGGCGCTGGAGCAAAGCCGCCGCCTTTGGCCGTCCTTTGCCCTTCTTCTGCCGGAGCCTCCCGAGAACCGGCCGGGCTGCCTTTTGCGGACTCTCCGGGCTCCGTGCCGCTCATCGTTCTCCCTCCTCCCTTCCCCACCGCTCCCCCGACGCACCTTCCTCCCCGAAGCCGCCGAAGCAACGTCTCCAACCAAGCCCGCCTCCCTCGCGCTCTTTTCTCTCCCTTTTTCCTCCCCGACCCACTTTGGTGCGATGCCGCCGCCGCTGCCGCTGCCGCCGTGGAGCGTCGCTTCCTAACGCGCCGTCTGCTCCGGAGCTGCCAGTCGACGCTTTTTGGGGCGGGGAGGTTGGAAACCTTTGGCTGGATTTTTCCCCCCTTCTTCTTTCTTTCTTTTACAAAGGAAAACCATCGCTTCCCTTTTCCCGGGATATAAAGCGGGGAAAAAAGAGGGAGGGGGGCAAAGGGGGGTGGGGGGAAAGGCGGACGTGGGGGGGGGGGGAGGACCATGGATGAGAAGCTGCAGGCGCATCAGGTTGACATCGACCCGGATTTTGAACCTCAGAGTCGGCCTCGCTCTTGCACCTGGCCGCTGCCTCACCCCGACTTTCCGGGCGAAGACGACGATGGAAGCGGCGGTGCGGGAGGAAGAGGAGGAGGAGGAGGCGGCGGCGGCGGCGGCGCTCCGAAGCACCCCTTGGCCGGCGGCACCGAAGGCGCCGAGAACGCCGGCGTGGCGGCGGAGCGTGGCAAAGCGACCCCGGCGCTGCCTTCCTTGAGCGCGGACGTTGGACAGCTCCGCAAAGCCAAGACTTCGCGGCGGAACGCTTGGGGCAACCTGTCGTACGCGGATCTCATCACCAAGGCGATCGAGAGTTCCCCGGAGAAACGGCTCACCCTCTCCCAGATCTACGACTGGATGGTCCGATACGTGCCCTATTTTAAGGATAAAGGCGACAGCAACAGCTCCGCGGGCTGGAAGGTACCTGGGGGGGCGGTCCTCTCCCGCCTTGCGCCCTCTTCCCCTCCCGCTTCCTACTCCCCGCTTCCTAGATGCCTAGTTTCCCAGAGGCGCTGGGGGAAGTTTTACTACTCTCGTCCTCCGTGGGGGTCTCCGGCGTGCTTTTCTTTGGTTTAGATGCCCAGCAGAAGGGGGTTGACCTGTGGTGGGTGTTTTTTTTTTTTTTTTTTTGGTCTTCCCCGGGGCTGCAAGGAGAGGTTGATTAAAAGGCTGTTCAAATGCTGGTCTTTCCCCGCTCCCTTTATTCCACCCTTTTACTTGAAAGAACAGCTTTGCAACTGTTCGTTGGTGTCTGGAGTATTAAAGTAATGGCAGGGGTGGCCAACCCTGAATCCTTCCCAGAGACTCTGGAGCATCCCTGCTGAGCATATGTTTGGCCCTAATAGGGCAAGGCCTTTGGCTTTATTGCAAGAGTGTCCCGCCCCCCCTCAAACCAAACTCTCTTGGAGTCCAGAGCTTGATTCCCGAGACTCTTCTCTCTCGTCTTTGACCCAGAAAGGGCAGTTACTCTCCTAGTAGCCTTATTGAACTCCGACTGGAGAGCACTTTTGCTTCTCGCTGAGCCAGAGGAGGAGAAAGTATTGTTGGCAGTAGTGAAGAGGGTGTAAGTGATTGCTTTTAAATGTACATTTTTCCCCCTTCTTCTTCTTTGCGCTGGGAAAGAGATAGGTCGTTTATCAGTAGCCTGGTCACTTATTCAACCGTTTTTGGCCAACCTCCCACATTGCCTTCTGCCCGGCAGCAAAGGAGTTGGGAGGGGGGAAAATGATTCCCTCCTTCTCGTATTGCAGTTAAGTGGCACCTGTCTGTCTGGAAGTACTTTTTGAAGCTTTCTTCTGCTCTGCTTGATTGAAATGCCACTTTGGAGAAAGGAAATTGGGAGGGGGGGGTGGGAGAAGAGGGAAGGGAATGTTGCTTTTCAGCTTTTGGCTTTTCAATTTGGTCAGTGGGTAGGTGGATAGAGTGAGGAGTGGGGAGGGGGGAAAGAGATCTTTTTTCTTCTGGAATGTAGTCTGGATTCTTGGAGCCTCTATCATTATCCCAAGGAAAACTTGAAATGTGATTCCTTCTACTGAGTAACTTGGTTTTCCCCCCCACGTCGAGCCAGTGGGACAAATGTTACTAATCCCATATGGATTCCATCAGATCCAAAACTGGACATTTAGTAAAATAGCCCTCTTGTGCTTGTTACAAACTTTGTACATGGGCAACATCTCTTTCTTGAATAAAAATGGGATTTAGTCTTCTTCTTCTTCTTCTTCTTCTTCTTCTTCTTCTTCTTCTTCTTCTTCTTCTTCTTCTTCTTCTTCTTCTTCTTCTTCTTCTTCTTCTTCTTCTTCTTCTTCTTCTTCTTCTTCTTCTTCTTCTTCTTCTTCTTCTTCTTCTTCTTCTTCTTCTTCTTCTTCTTCTTCTTCTTCTTCTTCTTCTTCTTCTTCTTCTTCTTCTTCTTCTTTCCTTCCTAAGGTCAGGTCATGGATAGAAATGTGGTTATTTGGAAAGTCGTTGCTGTGATACAGTCTTCATGGAGGGCTTTGAAACAGAGGTTCCCCCATTGTGTGTCTTGGCCCTGGAGAACCCTTGTAAATCTGGAAATAAATGATAGGAGGGAAGAAGACAACAGAGTGACTTGTATTTTCTTTATCCCTCTATTATCTGTTAGTCTTATCTAGAAGAGTTAAGATACACACCTCTCTCAATTTAACTCTATCAGTAGCAATCAATTCCTCTTTTATTGGGATTTAGTGTAGAGTTGGGCTGCATTCTTTCAATTTACAAGAAAAATGTGTATGTGTGTTTGGGTGAGGAAAATCTACTTTTTCAACCAAGGCAGTAACTCTTGTGTGAGAAAAAGGTATTTATGAAATACCTTTGGAAGGGAAGCAAAAGATGCCCCATATGGGCAGCAGAGGGTTCCCATTTTTTAAAAAAAAAAAAAAACTTATTTTTTTACTCTCCAGTTACTCAGTAACACTGTTCCATCAAGTGTCTGCACTGGCATGATCTGCATATTTTCTGCTGGATCTCAGTTCACGGGAATGGCTAAAGGAACGGTTTTCTTTTGTTATTTGTGTCTTTGGATGCAGAAATATCCTGGAAGCAGTGAACTGAAAGGTTAGACCAAGAGTTATACTGGTTACAGGAATCTGCACTTCATAGTTGGCAGATTCTCTCCCCTCCCCCCACTTTCTGCCAGCCTTTTCCAGTCTGGTGCCTCCAAATTTGTTGGGACTGGAACTCCTCAAGTTCCCAACCAACATGATGGATTCTCAGTTTCCTGAGAATCCTGGAAACTGTTTTCCCACCACGCTTGGATAATGCCATTGGGAGAGGCTAGGATCAGTCTTATTCAACCAGCTGCTAATCAAAAATCACGTTTACTAGTGCCCATTCACCCCATTCTCATTTCCTCTCTTTCCTCTGATCAAGAGTGGCTAATAAACCCTCTCTGGGTTTTGTTTAGAAGTGTGATTTAACTGGTTGTTCTATATCAGCAGGTTTATGATCGTTGCACTCTTGGGTACCAAGGCTTGCCCAGTTAAAATCTGCAAGAGTCTTCCTTTTCATTTCACAATACAGGAATGCTTCCCAACCTTGGCTTTTTTAAAGATGTGTGGACTTCGACTTCCAGAATGAATTATGTGAGTTGAAGTCCACACTCTTTAAAATGAGTAAGGTTGGGAAACACTGCAATATAATATTAAGGTGACATATGTTTATTGCTCTGGGAATCCATGGCACAGCCTGGACCTATGCCATGACTTGTTCATGGTCCCCTGACAATTAATACACACAATTTCTCCCCCCCGCCCCGAGGCCCCACACAAAACAAGTCAAGACCATCACTTTTTTGATGAAGCCAAAGTGTAGTTTTCGTTCAAAGCATAAAAGTAATGATTCAGACCCAGCAGTGTACCTGTGTAACAGGTTAGTAGAAATCAGCAGGGGGTTTTTTTACCTTGCAGTTCTCTACCCATGGAGGAGTAGAAACATATGCAAGGGAGCATCCAGACATCCAGAGCTTTTATCGTTGAGGTTTCCAAGTTGTCTGGTTTCCATGCTTTGGTTTTGGGAAAAGCTCTAATGAAGTTTGTTACAGCGAGGAGATCTTTCTCCCTGGGATTCTGCCAATGAAAGAGTGGGCATGAAAACTTTTGCCAGTATATGTGCTAGTCTGAGCTGAAATCTTTTGCCCCTCTTCATGGGATAAATCAAAGGAATTCTGCCAAAATGTGTCTCCGCCTTCCAATCTGGACCTGCCCGTACGTGTTCTTGTGAGACTTGGCACTGGTGCTCTTACGAGGTTCAGAAGTTAAGCAGCTGCTTCCCACTGTCCCTCCCTGACCCTCTTTCTCGAGAGGATTACAACACTGGCATGAATCAGGTCCCACAAAGAACTGATGAGAAATATTAGAAAATCTTTGAACTGTATGAAGTTTTGTCTGTCTATGTGATATACAAATTTATATGTATGGTGTTCAGCTTTGTTCGGGTATTTTCCCACGTCATTATAGTTGTGCTTTTAAAGTTGTAGCAACGTTTTGGCAGAATCTCATCTGCCATCATCAGGCTTCTGTATTGTGTTCGTCTATGAGTCAGACTTTCACAGCCGTTTCTGTTTTAAATTTGGGGCTAGCCTACTGCTGTGCCAGAATGGTTTTTTCTTCATCCTGATTGGTTGGGAGTCTTGGTCTGTGTTTATTGGTCTTGGAGTTTGCTGTGTTCTGCTTGATTGGTGTTTCTAATATCTTCTGTCTGTTTTGTGGCTTTTTTTGTCTTGATTGGCTAGCAACATTTTGTTTACTGTATTGGAGGCTTTTAGTGCGGCTTGGCTCTGAGTAAACGGACGGCTATCATTTATTAGGAAGCTAGATTTCATCTGGGTGCCTGGTTGGGATGTGTTTGAGCTGGAGGTATCAGTGGGGGGGTTTGTTTGTGCCCAGGTGTTTGCCTGGCTTTGCCAAGACCAATAAACACACACACACACACACACACATATATATTCAAAAAGTGTGGTGTAATAGAGGTGACTAGGTTCCAGTGGAACAAACTCTGCAATGGGGTCAGAATGACAGGCAAACCTGTTTTATACAACTTTTGTGTTTGTTGGAAGTAGGTTATGGGCCTTGAGCATGACTTATATTTACTTTTTTGGGGGTTGCTGTTCATTTGCTGTTTATTATGGATTTTTTGGTGTTTGTTTTGCTTTTAATCCTACCCAGAGTCACTTGTGTAAATGGATGGCCTTAAAAAATAAATGATTACATAAATAAATCGCGGGAAGCATTCATTTTGGAAAGATCCAAAATATATTCTAATGAACACTGTTTTTCAAGTTCTGTTTCATGCCTTTAAAGAAAAAAAAAAAAAAGATTTGGTGCAGTAATAAGTGGCTTTGCCCCAGTCAAAGACATTTTAGATGAAGGTTTTTGAAAATGCTCCTATTGAAATGGTGAATGATTGGTGAGGGGCTGTTTCATAGCTGCTTGCATTATCTTAGACTCTTTTCATGCTAAGAGTTGTAGTGTCAATTTACTGCATCTCAAGGTTGGGCTGGAAGAAAATGCTGTTGAAAAAGCTCTAAAAAAAATTGCTCAGAGTATGCACAAATTGCCACTGATCATCTTATGAGGATCCAGATTGTTGCGGGCAATAAGCCGGCTCAGTAAACCGCTTAGAGAGGGCTGTAAAATCACTGTGAAGTGGTATATAAATCTAAGGGGCATTGCTATTATGGCACTTGTCCTGATATCTCCTAGTTGAAATGGGCCGATATGACATGATAGTGCATGATGGGAGTCTCACATGCTTTGTACTTGGTCATGCTGGGAACTGGGAAGAGGGGTTACCCCATGCTTTTTCAAGAGGCAACTGGACTTTCTTTGTTTTTCCTTGAATGGATGAGTGAGAATTTCCATAAGCATCGAGAAGAGAGAATGTAAGGTTTAGGAGTCCCACGGCAACGGAACTCAGTCGCTTTCTCTTTTGGCTCCATGAAAATTAAGAGTTGGCTTGAAATGTGATGAAGAAAAAGAAACTCTACAACCCCCTATCAAAAGGTAGATCTTATCACAACATTATCTAAACACTTTCAGATAATTTTGTTTGTGGTCACAAGTCAAAGACTTTGAGTATCACTGTGTTCTGAACGGTTGTTGAGAAAGAGAAATTATCCTTTTGGGAACAATGAATCTGTCCTTCAGTTGTGTTACTAAAAGTGGTAGAAACTGTATTGTTGATTACTGTACTGGGAATCTGTGATTTTGGATTTTTGGTATTCCTAATCCAGGCTGGCAATTTCTTTCTGAGTCTATTTTGTCTGGGATGATCTCTGACAATGAAGCCCAGCTGTTGACTCTTCCTTACTGGTGATTAGCCCTGGTGTCTTCATTTTAATTTTGCAGTTTTACAGAGACATTACTTTACCATAGTACATTGCCAAAAGTATTTTCTCAGGCTTGTGATCCAGACCTTCTATTGTATTGTCTGGTCTGTAATTTCTTCTTGTCATCCCTCATTTTTTTTCTTTGTTTCTCCAAATTTATTTTCCCCAATTTAATTCCCCCCGTCCCTGTTCTTAACTCTGAATTCTGGGACATTTTATGCAAGAGTCTTGCACAATATTCTAAACCCGTAACTGGGTCAAAACCAACCAATAGACTGTATTTAGAATTAGATTGTTCACTACATCCAAACAAATAAACCATATTATGGTTTACCACGATGACTGCTTATATAACATGCTAATAACATTATATAACATGCTAAGACAGTGCTGGGTTTCCCTAACATACTAAAGCTATGAGCCCTGTTGTAGCCTAGTCTAACAAGTTGTGCAAACCCAGTCTGTATATCTGAGGTTCAGAAGCATCATGGTTTTCTTTGTGTGTGTGTGTGAGTGTGTGTGTGAGAGAGAGAGAGAGAGAGAAGGGGGCATAAGAGGGCCTTTTTCCTATGATAGTTACCTTACATAATTAATCTTCTGTGGTCCCCAATGAATTGTCAGCCACCGGGCCCCCTTCCTGATTCACCGAGAATTCCAAAGCGTTTCCCCCGTGCTATGGAAACAGCTTCCCCCATCTTACCAGCCGCTGCTTTGAAATGTGGGATTACAAGGTAAGATTTAAAGCTCCCAGTTGTCCCCTCCATCCTGTTCCCTAA
Organism: Notechis scutatus; assembly: GCF_049901735.1. NCBI lineage: Eukaryota > Metazoa > Chordata > Lepidosauria > Squamata > Elapidae > Notechis > Notechis scutatus. The sequence continues at coordinate 16,658,220 of NC_142016.1, read as the reverse complement.
AGCCAATTGAGAACTTCAGCTCCTGTGCACCATTTAACTTGCATCATCGCATCCCTCCCTCCCACCTTGTGCTGTTAACGTAGATCTATTATCCTTCTGGGAGCAGGCTTCTGCTTTTGAATGAATTATTTAAGTGTGGGAGGGGGAGGGGGGTGCGTTTAGGCAGAGACAGGCAAAACTTACTGAGTTTAAAACTTAACCCAGCTTAACGTGTTATGTAGGAAGAGGGCACTAGGTGTGTAACTCTGCCAGCTAAGCATGTTGTGTGGGCACAACCAGTCTCTCTCTCTCTCTCTCTCTCTCTCTCTCTCTCTCCGCCCCTCCCCCTGGCCTTTAATAGATAGTAAAGCCTATGCATTCATTTTATTCATTTATTATTAGATTGGTGTGCTGCTCATCTCGTCTTTTTACTCTTTTAAGATAATATGGGTGCTCTACAGCACGAGAACTGTCAACTTCAGCTGCCTAAAATAAAAGGCTTCTAGGGAAAGGAAGATCAAGATTGCACACCTGCCATTTTGTTTGTTTGTTTGTTCCTTTTGTTTTAACGGAGCCATATTCAATTTTTAAAAGCTTCTGAACTAAAAAGCCTGCTAGGTCCTGTTGAACCCTAATATCACCTCTGATGAACAATGGGGCTTCAATAAAACCAGGATGAACTCCAGAGCAGGGGCCGCCAACCTTTTGGACCTCAGGGACCGCTCATAATTTTAAATCCTGAGGACCAGAGACCCTGGGAAAATCCCCCCCAAAAGTCGGCAGGAAAATTCCCACCCCGTTTTCCTATGATCATTCTTTATTTGGGATTGCAGGATACTGTCTCTAGCTCCGTTCTGGGGGAGAGAGAGAGAGAGAGAGAGGGAGGGAGGGAGAGAAAAAGAAGGGGAGGGAGAGACACTTTTGGCTTCATGCAAGGAAAGCAGCAGAAGTAGCAAGTCTTTCTTTCTCTTCTCCACAACTCCACCAGAAATGAGTCTTTGCCGGCGCAGCCTCTTGGAGCAGGATGCCTTGCAGGGTCCCAAAGACTCATTTCTGGTGGAGTTTGGGGGAGAGAAAGAAAGACTTTTGCTGTTTTCTTTGCATGCAGCCAAAAGCAGAAGAAGAAAGAAGCAGAAAGAAGCAGCCCGGTGGCCAGGCCAGGCGTGTGGGGCGTGTGGGGAAAGTTTCCCCCCTTCACCCTTTCCCCCCCTCCCCTCACTACCTCATATTGTTTGCAATGCAAGCAATGCAAGCCTTGTGTTCCCGCGCAGCCTGCATTAGTTAGTTTACTGTATTGTCATTGCACCTTGTACAATGAAATCAAACACCATCTTCAGTGCATATCATGACCATGAAAATAAACACAAACACACATCCTTCACACTCCACATTAATTGCTTGGGAGTGCTTGGGGTGTGTGTGTGACATTTCTCTGCGGACCACTAAAATTTTCTCGTGGACCATCAGTGGTCCCCGGCCCACTGGTTGGCAACCACTGCTCCAGAGAACCCAGGAGATAGGATAATTGGTTTTTAATGTACAGACCTGGGAAGTTTGAAGGAAACTCTGTGTCCCGGGTATCCTTTCTTTTGCAGAATATTCTTCCTGCTATTGCTGGAAGTAGTCCTAAAAGGTCTTGTAACCTGTATGACAGCTTGTAACCTGGATCAGGGATTCTGGATATCTTCCCAGTCTTGCTCATGTGAAGAGTGCAACAGTTTTGGTCTGTGTGATTTTGCCTGTGGGATGCTGGCCTTGTAGTTAAGGACTTGGTCTTAGGAGTTTGTGCAGGCCCTTCTGTTTTGGGTTTTGAAGCTGTGAGGCCACGTGTGTGTGTGTGTGTGTGTGTGTGTGTGTGTGTGTGTGTGTGTGTGTGTGTGTGTGTGTGTGTGTGTGTGTGTGTGTGTGTGTGTGTGTGTGTGTGTGTGTTTGTTTGTGTTTGTGTAGGGCACGGAGGCTATTTCCTCCCTGTTCGTCAGATGCTGCCCAGGAAAGCCTCTTGACTGACAGCTCTGTTTAATTAGTGAATTGTTATTTTATCCATTCCAAAGTGCTTGGAGTTTTCTGCTCCAGCTCCTGCAATTCTACTTGTTAATGGGAAAACCAACATCCTCTGTCAAAGAAGCAGCGGCTCGGATGCATTTTTAAAGCACTGTTTGTGCCTTTTTGACATCCAAAAATATAACAATAAAGCTATCAGCTAGTGGAAGCCTGCTGGAGGCAGGTCTGACAGTGCCAAAACCTTAATTGCCCAGCCTCCCCTCCCTTCCCCCCACCTTCCTCTTACATGGTAAGGCTGCCTTTCGGTGATACAGTCTTGGAACCAACAAAGTGGCATCAGGACATGGAGCAGGGGAGTAGCCGGCAGACTAGGCAGATCTTGCCCGCAGTAGAAGCTTGCAAATAAGCCATCGCTTCCTCACTCCCTCTGCCCATCTCTTCCCTTGCTTCAAAGCAAGGCCATGGAGAGAATGATGGCCAGGATTACGCAATGTCAGTTTCTAATGTGCAGCATTAAGGGGAGGAAAAGTTAGCTTAGTCTTCCGGTGTTGAGGCTGGGCCACTTGAGAGCCACTGTGGTGGTTGTAAGGGGCGTGCATAAGTGCACAATCATGCCTACCGTCCCTGTCCTATGATCCATTTATTTGTACCTATTTCCTATATTCTTACTCATGTTTATTCTTATACCTATTATCTTGTAAGCAATTGACAAATCAAATCAAATCAAATCAAATAAATAAAATAAAATTGTCAATCACGATTCCATCAGAACTCCCACTATAAATGGGGGGCAGGTAGGTTGTAATGGGGAGATCGGAGTTAGTATGTCATTTCAAACAGCTTCTCGTCCACATTATCTTAATTGTAATTTCTTGTTTCTTTGTTTGTTTTCTTTTGAAGATGTTTCGCTTCTCATCCAAGAAGCTTCCTCAGCTCTGGCAGGATAATGGAGAATGAAAGGATTTATACTCCTTGCAGACAACTGGTCGTTTGCATCCTTTTAGAGAGTAGTTGAAGCACTTGGAGGTTTACCTGTGTGCTCAGGGTCACCTGAGTAGTGCCAACCCGTTCTCCACACCCATTTGCAATACCCAGGTAAACCTGAAGACACTGATAAACCTCCAAGCGGCCTGAACGACTCTCTAAAAAGGATGCAAATGAGCAGCTGTCTGCAAGGAATATAAATCCTTCCATTCCCCACTATCCCGTCAGAGCTGAAGAAGCTTCTTGGATGAGAAGCAAAATGTCTTCAAAAGAAAGCAAAACAAAATGTCCAGTTGCCTCCTGAAAAAGCACCTTGACAACCATGACCTGGATGACTGAGAATCACTACACACTTGTGGTGATTCTTCAATTATTCTGCATGAGGTGGGGTAGAAAATGTCTGCCAGTTGGTATGATGTCGAGGGCATGGATGGCTCGGAAGAAATGGCCAGGGTGTCACATGACTGAGCAGGGCTTTCTGGGCTCTGAACCAGGAAATTCCTTTATATGGGATTCATTTGTACAACTTATTAAACAGATCGGTTAAAGATGTACTTGGTTGCAGGCTACCTACCTTTGGTTAAGTTTTAATTCTTAAGGGTTTTGTTTTTCCTCTCCTGGTTTAGCCCCTTGTGCAAATTTAGCTCTGGGGTTAGGCAACCTGGTGTTCTCCTGATAATTTCCCATCAACCCCAAGCATCACGGTGAATTTCAAGTGTTTGTGGGATTTGTAATTAAAAATACAGTGTGACACTAGATTGCCCATCTCTGCCTGTCCCTTTGGCCGATAGACGATTCAGTGCGTTGTACTGATCCAGGAAACAGGTTAATTCCTAAACCAGAATTGAATTTGTCAGGCAAACATGGCCCTAAAATTTAGACTACTGAAGAGGAAGCACCTCTCAACACATCTGTTCCTTTTCTTCTTTTATTGGCTACATTCCCGTAACACACTTAACCTGATTTAGGAATCACACTGATATCTGGGCTTTCACTCAAACTATGAAAAGGAGCGAGGTTAACATGAGAGTGAGGTGGGTTGACCCAAGCCACAAAAAACGAACCTTAACCCTAGCTTAGAATGCTCTGTGCCAATGCATTTTATACCTGACCCGATTTTGTGTATATAAACATTTCCAATGTGTTATAGCTGAAGAAAAAAAAATCCTTTTCAGCACTTGAGGCATTTCTCTGAAAGAGGTTTTTAGAAAGGAGCTTTGATCAAAACATGTATTACATGCTACTCCTGTATTTCTGCTATAAGTTTTGTTTAAGTGTTCTTAATTCCTTCCTTCCTTTCCTCCCTCCCTCCCTCCTTCCTTCCCCATTTTATACAGAGAGGGTTTAAAATAAATATATTCCTTCCTTCCTTCCTTCCTTCCTTCCTTCCTTCCTTCCTTCCTTCCTTCCTTCCTTCCTTCCTTCCTTCCTCATTTTATACAGATGGGGTTTAAAATAAATATCTTCCTTCCTTCCCTCCCTCCTTCCCTCTTTCCCCATTTTATACAGATGGGGTTTAAAATAAATATCTTCCTTCCTTCCTTCCTTCCTTCCTTCCTTCCTTCCTTCCTTCCTTCCTTCCTTCCTTCCTTCCATCCATCCATCCATCCATCCATCCATCCATCCATCCCTCCTTCCTCATTTTATACAGATGGCGTTTAAAATAAATATCTTCCTTCCCTCCCTCCTTCCCTCTTTCCCCATTTTATACAGAGGGTTTAAAAATAAATATCTTCCTTCCTTCCTTCCTTCCTTCCTTCCTTCCTTCCTTCCTTCCTTCCTTCCTTCCTTCCTTCCTTCCTTCCTTCCTTCCTTCCTTCCTTCCTTCCTTCCTTCCTTCCTTCCTCATTTTATGCAGGTAGGGTTTAAAATAAATATCTTCCTCCCTCCCTCCTCCCTCTCTCTTCACCTTTTCCAGAATTGCTTTTCAGGCAGTGCTAACTGCTGAAGTAACACAAACCTGCTAAACGGACGAGCTTTATGATAGCATAAAAAATGATACTACAGCAGTGAGTAGAGCTTTATTAAACCCCAGAGACAGGCTGCAAATGAACAGCTTGCTCTGCTCTTCATTCTTCCTCCCTCCTATATTAAAAAAAATAACTCAAATATAAATTACAATTAAGATGACGTGGACTGGAAGCCGTTTCATATGACACACTAACTCTGATCTCCCCACTACAACCCACCTGCCCCTCCCACCCCCCAAAGTCTGGTTGCCTCCATTTAGTGGGCGTTCCGATGGAATCGTGATTGCCCAATGTTTGCCCTGCCCTGCCCTGATTGCTCAGATGGGGTCCAGGACTCCGGGGGGTGGGGGTGGGGGGAATGTGAACTGATGAAAGTGGAGAGATGCGCCTCTTCCCCACTCCATGCGGCTACCGTTTTTTGTGTTATGTTGCTTGAATGACAGGCTGTTTCCCTGGCCTTTAATATTGTTAGCAGAAAAGTGGGATTACACAGTTGAAACAGCATGGAATCATAGAATTAAGTTCTCAAAATGCAATAAGACCCTAGTGCCGGTTAAGAAACCCAAACCGCTTTGCCCACCTAGCAAGCCCGTTGCTGATACGCACACTGGATTGCCTCTGAGGGGACAGCTGCTTTGCATGGTATCCTAAAAAGCTGATGGCTAAGATCCTACACCTCGGTGAATTATAGTCTCCCCCAATCCCATTTTAGCCTGGCTAAATATACAGTATTGGGGGAACTCAGCCCTATCTTCTAAGACTCAGAGCATATCCTTCACAATGCCTTCCTTCAGCATGGAATCAGTAACACAGGATGCAACCACAGAATTCCTTCCCGAGGATGGTCTACTTTTTAATGCTTTCAGTATTCCTGGCAAGCTTCCACAGATCCACTCCTGAAAAGCCCTCGTACAGTAAAAGCACTCTCAGCTTGTGCATCAGCAATCAAGAGAAGGAGTGAGACCTGCAACAAAACGCGCCCAGAATCCTAGAATGGTACACTTGGAAGGGATTCCCTAGTCCAACCTTCTGCAAGAAAACCAAACGAATCATCCAGGGGAGAAGGATTGGCTGTCCAATCTCTTCTTCAAAACCTCGTGAGAAAACTCTCTCCTCAAGGAGAGACCCAGCCTAGAACTCAGGAAACATTTCATGACAGGGAGAACAATTCGCCAGTGGAACTGCTTGCCTCCAGAAGTTGAGGGTGCTCCAACGCTGGAGGTTTTTAAGAAGAGACTGGACAGCCATTTATCCAAAATGGTAATCGGGTTTCTTGCCTGAGCAGGAGGTTGGACTAGAAGATCTCCAAGGTCCCTTAGAGCAGGGGTCTCCAACCTTGGCAACTTTAAGCCTGGCGGACTTCAACTCCCAGAATTCTGGGAATTGAAGTCCACCAGGCTTAAAGTTGCCAAGGTTGGAGACCCCTACCTTAGACTCCCTTAAAGTTCCATGTTCTATTCTGTGTTCTTTATTCTATGAGATGGAGAACCCACAACCTGCAAAGGTTCCACCCTTGCTCAGAAATCAATAATAATAAAAGGTAAAACTTTCCCCTTGCACATACGTGCTAGTCGTTTCCGGCTCTAGGGGATGGTGCTCATCTCCGTTACAAAGCCAAAGAGCCAGTGCTGTCCGAAGATGTCTCTGTGGTCATGTGGCCGGCATGACTAAACGCCAAGGCGCATGGAACGCTGTTACGTTCCCACCAAAGTGGTCCCTATTTTTCTACTTGCATTTTTTACATGCTTTCAAACTGCTAGGTTGGCAGAAGCTGGGACAAGTAATGAGACCTCACTCTGTTACACAGCACTAGGGATTCGAACCACTGAACTGCTGACCTTTCGATCTGCTTACCTTTTAAGCTTGGTGTCTTAGCCATTGAGCCACCGTGTCCCTTTCAATAATAATAGAGGTAAATTTGTAAATGCCGATTGTATATTTCCAGGATGTTGCATATTTTGTTTAAACAACCTCAATAGAGGTTGTTTAAACAAAATATACAACATCCTGGAAACATACAATCACCATTTGCAAACTTCCCAGCCCACTTACAATAAGCAAAAGTCAATGGGGAAAGCCGGATATGGTTAATGACCACGTGATTCATTTAATTGCAGTAATTTGCTTAATAACTGTGGCAAAAAAAAATGTGGTAAAATTGGGTGAACAACTCACTGAACAACTGCTTTACTTAGCGATAGAAACTCTTTTCTCATTTGTGGGTTGTAAGTTGATGAACACATGTAGCTGCGTGAGAGTGTGCCTCTACAACAATGAAGTGGAGTTTCAGTAGTTTTTGTGAAGTTTGTTTCCTGGCCTGGCATACCTTGATGAGCTGACACTGGCCTGCACACTCTTCCCAAGACCGCCATTAAACTTCAGTTTGTGTAAAGGAGAAAAATTCTTAAAATACATGCAGGCTAGCCACATTACTATACAGGAAATCAGGTTTAGATCAAATTCAATTTAGCCTTGTCCATGTCTCTGTTTTTATTCCACCTAGGTTTCCAGTGACTGCTGATCCCAAACAAGTTGTGTGCCTTACAGCAGGGAGCCACAATATTTCAGAGCATGTGTTATGCCCTCCTTCCCAAAATGGCCAATCACTAGGCATCCTTTCACAACAGGAGGTAAATTGGACTAGGCTGCTCTCCATCATCTTTTCAGGGATGCCCTTTTCTACCTGAGCATACCTGTCAGGAGTCCAGGTAGTTCAAAAGAATGTTGGTTTATTGTAGGTTAAAACTGTCTACAAGAATCTGAACTACTAACAGTCAAAGCAAACAGGTGGTAGATAAGAGCTAACAGAATTTAAGGTGGGCTGGATTTCTTAGATCTTTTATGGGTGTGCAGGGATTTGAGGCTGATGATGTGTTTGACTCCTTCCTCGGGCTCAACCTGATAATCTCCTACAGTGCCTTTTTCTTCCCCTTTCCCCCCTGAGAAGGTAGATATTCCTCCTTCCAAAACCTACGCTGCTACCCTATCATTTTTATTTTCTAAGAATGCCTCCAGGGTTTATACAAGAGTTCAAAGTATTTTTGGAAATCAAGATTATGCCCAAGGCTGTGGGTTTGCTTTGCAGCATGCTAGTTTCCCTGAGTGTTTTAATTATGTCATCCATAAAATAGCATTGGGTGGGCCGTGGAATGTGCACGACAGCAAAGGAGGGGTGTGGGGCCCGCACCTCGTGATGCAGGATTGGGAAGCCAGGTTTCACAACAGCGGGATGGAGCTTGGCACCAGGTTGGCAACTTGGGATTAGACTTTCTTGAGGAATTGAGGGTTTTAAGGGAACATTTAGCCCCCCCCCCCCCCATGAGACTTAAAAAGCACACACTTTGCCCTTAACCTTCCCCACCCCCCCCCCAGTACAGTACTAAAAATGGCTAAAAGAAACGCGCCTCAAGTTGTTTGCCTCAACCACTCTGCAGAAAAGGACACGGGAGAGATTCCTTGGTTTCTTTCCCAGGCTTCGCCTTCGTTTCTTTGACTCTCTTGTTTATAGCTCCGATCCTCAAATCAGATGGCCATTCCCCTTCACTACCCGCCCCGCCCCGCTAGAGTACTCACTGTCTGGGTTTTTAGTTCAGCACAATCTCCCCTTTGATCCGTAGCCGCTGCCTCCCTGTGCGTTCCCAGCTTCCCACCCCTTTCCGCGAACCAGCTGCTTTGTCTGTGCCCTTTTGTCCTGCGGAAGGTGTCAGTCCAAACCGGTTGGAGGTGAAAGGCAGCTGAGGTTGTGGAAGGATCCTCAGAGCAGTTTTGCTTGTGTTCCTGCTTAAGCCTCTTTTGGACAGCAATACGTCCATTATTTTGGGCTGCCTTGATAGCAAAGGGGAAGAGAGGGAGAGGGAGGGAGGGGGGGGGAGAGAGGAGGGAGGGAGAGAGAGGAGGGAGAGAGAGAGAGGATGGAGGGAGGGAAAGAGGAGAGGGGAGGGAGGGAAGGAGAAAGGAGAGAGAAAGGAGGGAGGGAGAAAGGAGAGAGGGAAGGGAGGTAGGGAGAGGAGAGAGAAGAGAGAGGGGAGGGAGGGAGAGAGAGAGGAGAGAGAGGGAGGGAGAAAGGAGAGAGGGAGGAGGGAGGAGAGAGAGAGAGAGAGAGGAAGGAGAGAGAGGAGGGAGGGAGGGAAAGAGGAGAGGGGAGGGAGGGAAGGAGAAAGGAGAGAGAACGGAGGGAGGGAGAAAGGAGAGAGGAAAGGGAGGTAGGGAGAGGAGAGAGAAGAGAGAGGGGAGGGAGAGAGAGAGAGAGAGAGAAGGAAGGAGAGGAGGGAGGGAGGGAAAGAGGAGAGGGGAGGGAGGGAAGGAGAAAGGAGAGAGAACGGAGGGAGGGAGAAAGGAGAGAGGAAAGGGAGGTAGGGAGAGGAGAGAGAAGAGAGAGGGGAGGGAGAGAGAGAGGGAGAGAGAGAGAGGAAGGAGAGAGAGAGGAGGGAGGGAGAGGTAGATAAATACAAAGATTACTTTCATCTACTGGGAGGAGAAAAAACAGCTGAGGCATTGCTAGGAGGGAGCCGTGCTAGTTGGGAAGGAAGGGCAGGAATGGAGGTTGAATGGGAAAGGGCTACCATTCAGGGATTAGAGCTCAGCTGGGTTTGGGCGCCTCCCCTGCCAAGGTTTGAAGGATTTGTTTGCTAGGTGCTCCCTAGGCGCCAGAGAACGATCTCTGAAATCCTCTGGGTGGTAGCAAGCCCAGCTTCCTTGCACTCTGTATGTTTCTGAGAGCACGGAAGAAGGAAGACAAGGCAGGCAGCCAGGGGTGTATTTCTGCTCTCCCTCCCTTCGAACCCCAACTCTTTGTTTCCTATGTGTGGCTCTCCCTAGCTCCAACCCGATTCCCTTTCGCTACGAGTGCCCTGTTCTCTATAGTCCATGGCGTTTGCGAGATTGTTATGGCAGCTTCCTTCCACATGTTTCCATTGCGTCATGCTCTCCTGTGTAGGCAGGGCTGGGATGCTGCTGGTATAACAACCGGTTCCGTGATCGCGTGTGAACAGCCATGGAAAAAATCCTTACCTGCTATGTTACTTCAGGGGAGTAACACAGCTGAGGAGCGGCAATCCGCTCTCCTGCATTTGATCAGCTGGGACGATAAAGGGGTCAGTAGAGCACAGGGGTGGGCGGAGGGGTTCGCCCGAACCAGTCGGAACCGGCAGCATCCCACCTTGAATTCTGTTGGCTCTTATCTACTACCTATTTGCTTTGACCGTTAGTAGTTCAGATTTTGTAGAGAGTTTTAACCTACCATAAACCTACATTCTTTTGAACTACCTAAGCTCCTGACAGGTGTGCTCAGGTAGAAAAGGGCATCCCTGAAAAGGTGATGGAGAGCACCTTTGTGTCTAGGTCTTCTATCCCACTTGATCATCTGTTCCATGACCGCCATGCCATGGCCTACCTGCTAGTCCAGCCACCTGCTCAGGTAGAAAACCCTATACTATTTCAGACAAATGGTTGTCCAACCTCTTCTTAAAACACCTCCAGTGATGAAACACCCACAACTTCCGAAAGCAAGCTGTTGCACTCATTGTTCTAACAACTACTGTGCATGTTGCATCTGATACAGAAAAGTGAGGCTCCTAAGCTCTCTCCTTCATGGGTGTCTGCTTCTTAAATCAGTGCCTCAGGAAAAAGTCTACCGTATGTCGGAGCAGTCTATTTATCATGATTGTCAGTGTCCTCCTCTCTGCCAATGGAAGGTCTTCAGGCTCTTGCAGGTGAAGGAGATAGATAGACAATCCATTTCTGTGTCCCAGTGAAGGCTCCCATTGCTTTCTACTTGATTCCTTGTGTTCACCCACCATGGCTGGGCAAAGAAGATATGCCACCCCCAGTATGGTTAAGAAAGCTGAAATGTCCCCCCCATGTAACCTAGGCTGATAAAAAGTTTGTTGGATTCGAAAAGCAGCTTCAAAACAAAGTTTAGCTCCATCCTTGGCTCATTTTCCACAGCGGTAATGGTAGCTCAGTCTCCAAGTTTCGGTTAAGTTCCAGGTTGAGTTCTTAGCACTGCCGGTTAAAAAGTCCATCCTGCTAAGCCTTGAAGGAATATTGTAATCAAGTGTGCAGTGTTTCTTTTTTTATGTGAAAGGGGATTTGGGGTTTTTTTGATTGGTGTACTAGGGCAGGGGTCTCCAACCTTGGCAACTTTAAGACTTGTGGGCTGAAGTCCACAAGTCTTAAAGTTGCCAAGGTTGGAGACCCTGTACTAAGATCTTCCTTCCAGAAAACAACGATGGGGCAAGGAAACCGTGGCATTCAATCTTATTTCATCCCCATGTAATTTCTCCCCCTTTCTGTCCCATTAAAATATTTACAGTTTGGGGGAAATAACGGGTGTTTTTCTTGACTACCTGGGCATCCTGAAGCCTCAGGCTTGTGTATCTCTGAGTTATATGGTTGGAGATTTGTGAATGTCTTAGAGCAGGGGTGTCCAACCTTGGCAACTTTAAGACTTGTGGACTTCAACTCCCAGAATTCCTCAGCCAGCTTTGCTGGCTGAGGAATTCTGGGAGTTGAAGTCCACAAGTCTTAAAGTTGCCAAGGTTGGACACCCCTGTCTTAGAGGGTACTAAGAAAAAGGAAACAAGAAATGGCTGTGGGCCAAGCTGTTGGTCGAAATAAACCCTGGCTTCTTAGGTCAACCCTATTTATTTATTATTAATTGCTTGAATGTATGCCTTGCCTTTTGCACTAATGGAGATGACCTGGAGATTATTTGAAATCATAAATAAATCAATAGGAATAGCTTGAGATTGACTGAATGATATTACCACCAGTAAGTAGAAGAACTTCAGTGGTGGGATTCAATTTTTTTTTTACTACCGGTTCTGTGGGCGTGGCTTGGTGGGCGTGGCAGCGGAAGGATACTGTAAAATCTCCAGTCAGAGGTGGTATTTGCTGGTTCTCCAAACTACTCAAAATTTCCACTACCAGTTCTCCAGAACTGGTCAGAACCTGCTGAATACCACCTCTGATGTACATCAACATAGAAAATGCAGACTAGCTCAGTCTTTACCATCCTGGTGTTCCTCCAGATATAGAATCATAGAATAATAGAGTGGGAAGGGACCTTGGAGGTCTTCTAGTCCAACCGCATGCTTGAGTAAGGGACCCTATAGCATGTTAGACAAATGGTTGTCCAGTCTCTTTGAAAGCCTCCAGTGATGGGGCACCCATAACTTCTCAATGCAAGCTATTCCATTGGTTGATTGCTCTCACCGTTGGGAAATGTCTCCTTGGTTCTAGGCTGCTTCTATATCAGGTTGCCTTACTGAAATCAGCTTGGGTTGTTGATGAGAAACTCTGAATAGAGAAAGAAACAATTCCCTAACCCTAACCCTTCCAGATTTGAGATTGGGGCACAAGCAACCGAACTTGGACGGACTAGAACCTGCCTCGGGTGATGCTCCAGATGAAAAATGCAGAGGTAACATTGCAAGATTTTTGCTCTGGAGCTGCAAGGCTGACAATTTCCTGCTGGTAGTAAATCTGCCCCGTCCCATTTCCTAAGATTTCCCCTTTTTCCTTTGTCAGGTGAGATACTTTGGCATCTTGTCATCCTTCCATTTAGTGAAAGGAGAATGAAGGCTGGCTGAGATTCTGGCTACCTGCTTTTGATGCTTTCCCACTGACCATTTGGGAGAAGTGCTAGCCAACTCCAGGGAAGGAGAAATGCAGCAGTGGCTGGGGAATTCTGGGAGTCGAAGTCCACACAATTTAAACTTATGTCGCTGAGGTTGAGAAACATTGACTTACTATAATGCATGAATGTAAAGAGAACAGCTTTCCCAAAGATTTGCATATCATTAGCAAGTGAATGCTTATGGATGAAGCAGATTATAATGCTTATGGAGCAATCTGGGTTAATTATATTGAAGCAAAAGGGTGTGATCTTTGGCAAACGGCATAAGGCATAGGACTTCTCCATTTCTCTCTTCTAATCTTTTATACTTCTTTTCCCATGTGTCTCCTCTTCATACCTTTCTTCTCTGGCGTGTAATTCTGATTTAGTTTTGAATTGGCAGTCCCAAACTTTTGAAACACAAAAGCCACAGCAAAACCCTGGCGGTGACAGGGGCTGAAACGCAGTAGGAACTACGAAAATTGGGAAATCCATGGTTTGCTCAGCATATGCACTATGAACGATGTAATCAATGAACAACACATCAAACCATGGGTGATATAAAGCACGACTTAATGTTATACGCAAGGCTGGCTGTATCCAAAATCATAGGTTTTAAAAGGAATTATAAAGACGAGTTTGCTGATGGAATGTAAAACTGTTATCATTGTGCCCAAACGCCAGAGTCATAAATCTGCCCGCATTGAGAATCTGAGGACTGGAAGGGACTTTGCAATCTAGGGAGAGAAGCACACTTTATTTTGAAGTTTATATCCTGCAATCCAGAAATGACATTCATAAACCCTAATGTCTCTCTCTCTCTCCCTCCAGTTCTGATTCTACAGCATTCTGGGGGGGCAAACTCTGCATAGGAATATTCTGGCCGAGGCACATTAAGTTGCTGATTTGGAAGGAATTGAAGATTGCTTGGAAAAGGCCAACTGAATTCTTGCCTGGAGAGCTGTTAGTTGGTGCCCAAGGGCATAAATGCTTCAATTTGTTTACCTTGGCTCTCTTTGTGAAGAGGGGAGAAAATAGCAGAGGTGGGTTGAGGAAGTAGGTACAGGGACTTGCTGGAGACAGGAGACAGGCTGGCTGCTGTTCAAAACCCTCTTATTATACAACCAGGGAAGAAAAGTCTGGAGGAATCTCTGGGGTGGCTAACGAGCTTCTGGTTGCACCCAAAGGACCCTGCCATATTGGGGATTAAAAGAGGAGATAGCAACGAGGAAATTTCTTGGGACATTAATTTCAAATTTCATTATCTCCTGTGTCTAACAAAACCACTCTGAGGTCTCCTTGCATAGAAGCAGCATGGAAGATTCCCCCCTCCCCAAGATGCATGGAAGCAGGGTGATTAAGCAGGGTGGAGACATGAGTCTGTTGTCTTTAGGGATTAACTAAAATTTGGAAATACCCTGAACCCGCTTGGAAGGGGAAGTTTTGTTTGAGCTTTCTCTTCACACCTTGTATGATGCCCAGGATGCTCCTTCCACAACTCAAGTAAGACCTTGCCTTGAACTCACATACCGGCAAAGGAAATCAGTAGAAATTGCACCTGGGCCGACAGGCATTTCCAGAGACATACATATTTTAGATATCCAGCATTTGAATTTAGGCACCAGTGAAAAAGATAACCTGGGAAGATGTCCGTAGTAATTAATTTCTTAAAATCAAGTTATTAAAGCATTGACTGAACTCAACTGTCCTTTGAATATCTGGTATACACACACATATCTGTTGTTCTTTTGGATATGTCATTTGTTTGGGTGGTAGAGCCACAGAATTTTTTTTTTTTTAAATCTCAGGGATAGGAAGGCTTTGGATCAAAAGGGTGTTCAGAACTTCTTAAGGCACCTGCATAAAACCACAGCTGCGGTTGATGGACCTTTTCAGATGATAAAGTGATAATGTGGTGGGTATGTTCAGTCAAAAAGCACACCTTTACTGGGGTGGTTGTCTTTGGGTAAAGGTGTGCTTTTTGACTGAATATACTCACTTCGTCCAGTCTCTTTTAGAGACTGAACATGGTGGGTACGTTCAATCAAAAAGCACACCTTTACCCAAAGACAACCCACCACAGACTAACTTTTCCTTTTTCCACCCCTGAACAGGTAAGTGTACTTTCTACACAAAACATTAGGTTGCAGCTACCTACCACATGTTTATGATTGTACCTGGAGGCATGCCAGCATTTCATTAACAAAGAAAGGAGTTGGAAAAAATGTAGGGAGGTGGTTGCACCCCAAGGGAGCCACCCTAATATACATGCTTGACCTGAAAATTCTTGGATGTAGACAACCAAACATCACTGCTGTTTGGTGAGCTCTTTGCATTAATGTGATCCCCAAGTAAAAGAGCCGTAAAGTGGCTAATGGAGGGAAATGGCCATTGTAGACCATTCTACAATGGGGGGTTGGACTAGAAGACCTCCAAGGTCCTTTCCAACTCTGTTATTCGATACTATTCCTGTTCCTGTCCTATTCTATTCTATTCCTGTCGTATTCTATTCCTGTCCTATTCTGTCTAGTCTAGTCTAGTCTAGTCTAGTCTAGTCTAGTCTAGTCTAGTCTAGTCTAGTCTAGTCTAGTCTAGTCTAGTCTAGTCTAGTCTAGTCTAGTCTACTCTACTCTAGTCTAGTCTAGTCTAGTCTACTCTACTCTACTCTACTCTACTCTACTCTACTCCATTCCACTCCATTCCATTCCATTCCATTCCCATTCTATTCCATTCTCTGCTGACTGATGCAAAGCACAGGGAACATATGAGCATCTATGAACGGTCTGCCTTGGCTATCGGTTGCCGATCAGGCAACCTCTAAGTTCATGCTTGACTTTTAAAACCCTAAATGGTGTCTGATTTGACTTTCTGTGAGATTGCCTTTCCTCTAAAGACCCTGGCCAGCTGCATGGCTCAGCAAAGGTCCTCCCTTCTGAAGATGGCCTTTCCTTGCTGTTTCAAGAAAGGATCTTTTCTTGCATGGAGGTTCATTCCACGCCAACTCTTCCAGTGCTTAGGGCTGAGGTCCCCAAATTTGGCAACTTTAAGACTTGTGGACTTCAACTCCCAGAATTCTCCAGCCAGCATAGCTGGCTGGAGAATTCTGGGAGTTGAAGTCCACAAGTCTTAAAGTTGTCAAGTTTGGGGACCCCTCTGGTTTAGGAAGATGACAAGGATGCTCTCTCTTTTTTTTTTTTTTGAATTTTTTTTTCTTGTTGCCTTGAGTGTTGGATTGCCTAGGAAGGCAAGATAGAAATGTCTGAACTAAATATATCAGGCCAGGTCTCTCCACAGACCTTTGAAACGAAGGCTGCTTGTCAAAGCAGGGCCTATCACACCTCCCCACCCACCCCTCAATCAGGGGGAATGAATGAGCATATGCCCCCCTCAACCCCCGCCCCCAGTCTTAACTTCATCTCCATCCAGTCTGGGCAAAACAAGAAGGGACAGGCCCTCCTCCTTCTCTGCTTTCGGCTAATTTGTCTGAAATCCAGGGAGGTCAGCCCGGTGGGAAAGAGGCAAGGACTTGAGAGGCGGTGGGCATGAAACATGAGAGGGGGAGGAAGGGGGTAGTTTGGGTTGGGGGAGGGAGGGAGGGACGGTGAACTTCTGAACCTGAAGACTGGAGGCCGGTTCATTACCTTAAAACAAGTTAAAAAATAAATAAAAAATAAAAATAAATGCCTCATCTTTCTAAAGCTGTCTGCAATTACAGCTTGGCACATCTGCTTCGGAGGTCCTGGCATCCATCCAGGTGGCAAGCCGTTTCTAAGAACCTACTCTAGTGTTTGCTCTCTCTCTTCCTCCCCTTCTCTTTTTTGTAACAAATCAAAGGTGTCTGCTCAGCTTGGCTGTCTCCATCTCCCCCTGCTCTGGACTCTTCCCGAGACGCCAGAGTTCTTCAAAAGCTGCCCTGAGCTTCCTCCAGCCTTTATGTTAGCCTTCTTCTTGACAAAAGTACTCTTCCTTGGCTCCTTAGACTCCCGGAGTGGCTCTGATTGGTGCCTCCGGGTGGGGGCTGACAAGGAATGATGGGAAAAGGCAGAGGGTCTTTTGAAAGCATGTTCGATGCTCTGCCTTGACTAGCTAAGGGTGGGAAAAGTGGGAATTTAAACTCCCCCTCCACAACAAAGGGACGCAGGGGGCTTAGTGGCTAAGGCACTGAGCTGGTCGATCAGAAAGGTCGGCCGGCGGTTCGAATCCCTAGCGCCGCGTAATGGAGTGAGCTCCCGTTCCTTGTCCCAGCTTCTGCCAACCTAGCAGTTCGAAAGCACGTTAAAAATGCAAGTAGAAAAATAGGGACCACTTTGGTGGGAAGGTAACAGCGCTCCGTGCGCCTTCAGCATTTAGTCATGCTGGCCACATGACCACGGAGATGTCTTCGGACAGCGCTGGCTCTTCGGCTTTGTAAGGGAGATAAGAACCGCCCCGTAAAGCCGGAAATGACTAGCATGTATGTGCGAGGGGAACCTTTACCTTTATCACAGCATCATGAGTTTAAAACATTAAATGATGGCATCAAATCGGCACATAATGTTCACATTTGGGATTTACTGGTGAATGGATCCTGGGCCAAGGTGTTTGTGTGTGTGTGTGTGTGTAGAAAGTTTGATATTTTCTGGAGATTACCAGCTGCGGGCACCTAGTCATGTGCGTGGATGAGGAGAGAACTGATGAATGTGGAGATAAGAGGGGAGATAAGAGACTGGATGAGGGCTACCAGGAGTGTTCATCCAGGTAAACCGGAGATGCTCCTAGGCAGGGAACAGGGAGTGGTTTTCAACAAGATTGATACCACCTTGAGAAACTATATTGACAGCTTGGAATATTTGTGGCTCAGTTTAGACTTGAAGGGGCTGCTGCAACATAAGATATTATGGCTTCCGTTAGGTTAGTATCCCAAACATCCAGACTGAATAAATTGTAACATTGCCTACCTGGTTTGTCTTTGAACAGTTTGGGAAGCTACACAGTTTGGTGTGCAACAGCAAGTATATTGATGGGTGTTCAGTTGTGGGACCACGCAGCACCTGGCATACACAAATTATGACGGCCAGTGAAGGAAACAAGAGATCTAATATCACCATTCAATTAATTTGGATGCAAAGGTTTTGTAGATGTGGTAAAGTATCAGCGCTCTATACTGGGAGAGACCCACTTCACACATAGTTGTGCGTGAAGTGATCTTAGATAGGTTATAAAAGTGGAGAAACTGGGGATATTGGCTTCTATCCTTCTTTCCTTCCTCATTCTTGTCTATATCAACAGGCATCCTGGTTCCTGCCAGCTATGTATTTTGACCTAAAGTTTGTCCTAGTTAGCACGATAGAACCAATAAGAGTTGTAAATCACAACTAACATGGATTTGATCAAAGCTGGTAGGAACGAAATATTTGGAAGCTCAAGCCACAATGCCAAAGTTCAGAACTATCACTGGCTACAGATCAGATTATTTGGAAAGCACCAAGTTGCCTTCTCTTCATTCCTTCTCCTGCTTGCTATTATTAGCATAAGCCAATATTCATTGATAGGCTTCCTAATAAGATTGTGATTTCGACTGTTCTGAGAAAGAAACCAGGGCTCACTATGTAAACATTTTCATCCAGAGAAATTGTAGCAGGGCCTTTCCCCGATCCAGGATCATTCAGAATATGAACAGGGGAGAAGAAGGATCAGGCTGTGAGGAGTGACTGACCAGTTCACCTTAGTTCTTCACTTCTTAATTAGCTGCACTTCCAGTCAATTATAGTGAGTCAAAGGGGCTTATTTGGATTAAGATACATGGCGTTAAGAGCAAATGCAGAATAACTCGTGATGAAAGATCTGCTGGAAGGACTAAGCAGACTCAGAGTTTCAGGCAGGGACTTAAGAAGGTTTAAGGGTCAGCTTTCGGCGTTAAACGGAGAAGTTACTTGTAAGTGACATAGAAGACCTGAGATATTAGAGAGCCTTTTCCAGCGTAGAGTCTTGCTAGATAGGTAAATAGAGTAGGTTAATAAATGATATTAAATCAGGTTTGTTGAAAAGACACAGTAGCTGAGAGTATTCAGAATGTCAAGCTATTAACCATAGTTTAATTATGAGCCAGGGTGGCGCAGTGGTTAGAGTGCAGTACTGCAGGCTACTTCTGCTGACTGCCCGCTGCCTGCAATTTGGCAGTTCAAATCTCACCAGGGTCAAGGTTGGACTCAGCCTTCCATCCTTCTGAGGTGGGTAAAATGAGGACCCAGCTTGTTGGGGAGCAATAAGCTGACTCGAAACCACTTAGAGCAGGCTGTAAAGCACTGTAAAGCGGTATATAAGTCTAAGTGCTATTGCTATTATAGTTTAACTATTGTGTCTGGTCTGCAACTTGTGCTAAGACAAACCCAAACATGCTGTATTATGGCTTAGAATGACGTTTGTATCCAATTAATCACTATCCTGAGAACTCTGGCATCAACGAAAGGGAGAGAGGTAGGGAGGAGAAAAAGCACATGTGGGCACCAGCCGCTGTGAAAACAATCCTTCAGGTACACTATCATGCAAGGCTGCTGGCTAGATTGTTTAGGAAAAAACCAAAATAGTTGATCTGTCAGCCAAGGATCCCTCTTGAATAGCTGCCAACTCTGTGGTAGTTGGGGAGAAGAATGCTCGGTTTCCCAAGTAGAATTTAGAAGGACGTCTGCTTCTGTCCTTATTCAGTGGTGTCCGAATGCGTCAGTCGCCCTTGATTTACCATCACAATTGAACCCAACATTTCTTTCTTTCTTTCTTTTTAATAAAATTTTATTAATGTTCTACTATTTCATTTAATTAGTCCTTAATTGTGCTGTCTGGGTTGTTTTGTTTGCTTAACAATACAAATTCTACTCCAAATCTTTACCCCCTTTTTTCCCAGCCATTGATAACATAAATTCCAATTTACATCTATCAATTGAGCCCAACATTTCTGTGGCTAAGCAAGGAAGTTGTTGAGTGAGTTTGGCCCTATTTTACTACCTTTTTTGGCCACAGCAGTTATTAAGTGAATCACACAGTTGTTAAGTGAATCCAGTTTCCCCCATTGACTTTGTTTGTCAGAAGCTGCTGGGAAGGTTATAATACGGAGATCACAGTACAATCATCATAAATACAGGCCAGTTGCCAAATGGTTGCAAGTGTGAAAACCAATCATCAGTCATTTTTTTCAGCGTTGTCGTAACTTTGAATGGTCACTGAATGGATGGTTGTAAGTTGTGGACTAAATGTAGTATTGGGTGCCACATAGCAATAACTGTGAGAGGGATCTTGGAGTCTTAGTGGACAACCAGCTAAATATGAGCCAGCCAAAAAAGCTAATGCAATCCTAAGTTGCATTAACAGAGGGATACAATCAAGATCAAGGGAGGTGCTAATATCACTCTATAAAGCCTTAGCAAGGCCACACCTAGAGTACTGCATCAAGTTTTGGTCACCAGACTATAAAAAAGATGTTGAGACTCTAGAAAGAGTACAGAGAAGAGCAACCAGGATGATTAGGGGACTGGAGACTAAAACATACGAAGAACGATTACAGGAACCGGACATGGCTAGTCTAGTGAAGAGAAGGACCAGGGGAGACATGATAGCAGTCTTCCAATATTTGAGGGGCTGCCACAGAGAGAAGAGGGGGTCAAGCTATTTTCCAAGGCACCTGAAGGCCAGACAAGGAATAATGGATGGAAACTGAACAAGGAGAGATTTAACCTGGAAATAAGGAGAAATTTTCTGACAGTGAGAACAATCAACCAATGGAACAGAAGTTGCCCTTGGAAGTTGTGGGAGCGTCATCACTTGAGACTTTCAAGAAGAGATTGGACTCCCATCTGTCAGAAATGGTGTAGGGCAGGGATGTCAAACTCAAGGCCCGGGGCCAGATCCGGCCCGCGGGGTGATTAGATCTGGCCCGCAGGGCCACCCTGGAAACGGCGAAAGACTGGCCTGCGGTGCCTCTGCCAGCAAAAACAGAACTCGGGTAGGCTGCACACAGCCCTCTTGAGCTCTGTTTTCATTGGCAGAGGGTTACTTACAGGAGGCCGTTGCAGCCGAAAACAGAGCTCAGGAGCCTGTTTTCTCTGGCAGAGGGCTCGGGTCACCACAGGCACCCCTGACACGAGTGATGTCGAGCTGATCACACCCACTCTGGCCACGCCCACTCTGGCCCTCCGAGGTAAAATACAATCCTGATGCGGCCTTCAATGAAATCGAGTTTGACACCCCTGGTGTAGGGTCTCCCGCTTGGGCGGGGGGTTGGACTAGATGACCTACAAGGTCCCTTCCAACTCTGATTAACTGTTATCTGTATCTGTTATGGTAATTGAAGCTGAGCATGTACAACTGTATTTAAGATGACTTAATAACCATCCTAATCTTGGTTTAACTTTGGCGTTGCTAGATGCCCTTGTGCACCAACTTCTTTCTGGCATATTAGTAACTCCAATCAGGGAGTAGAGCTGGAAGGTGAAGTCCCTGCTGATGGGAACTGGTCTTTTTTTTGTAAGAAAGCAAATGTTGACATACCTGTGGGCGTGAACCCATTTGCACTCCATGGTTCCCAGAGAAGAAATGGAAGAAGAACATTCTGTGTGTTTTCCGACCGCAGAATAGAGAAATGACACAGTAGCACAGCACACTCTTTGCATGCCAAAGATCTAAAGATAGGTTCCTGACTGGGGAAAGAAACCAGTTTGAAGCTTTACAGCTGGGGTGTCCAACCTTGGCAACTCTTAAGACTTGTGGACTCTTCAACTCTAAATCTTCCCTGTGCTGGCTGGGGAATTCTGGGAGTTGAAGTCCACAGGTCTTAAAGTTGCCAAGGTTGGACAGCCCTGCTTTACAGCAAAAAAATCCCTAATTTGCTGCTTTCTAATGTTGGATGTCAACTTCCATAACCCCTTATCAAAGCCAGAACCATTGGGAAATAAAAAATACACCAGGCCAGGAAAGATGGCTCTAGGGTATTGCTTTCCATCACTGAAGACAAGACTGATGGAACAACAATCTAATGTAGTAAGAGATATTGCTGTTTTATGCTGTTCTCCATTTTTTATTCATCATCTTGACCAATAATGGGATCTTATATGATGCCTTCCTTATACTCCCAACTGTGGTATCAGTTGCTCGTCTTCTCTGATAATTTTTTCCCCTCTGCTGCACCTCATATTTATTCAAATGGCTTTCATTTGAGAATCTTGTTAGCAACTGTCAGTGGATGAGTTACGATTTCAGGCCTTTTGTGGCATTTTCTGGCATTTTTAATGATGATTTATAATTAGCAGGGCGCTGATCCCATGCGTCTCCAGAACTTGCCAGTTTGAGGGACACATGCCAGAAGAACAGGTGTGTTATGATGTCAGAGCAAGATTGAGATCTATGCTTCACAGACCAAATTAGGGAGGTTCTGCTTTTGTTTTTGCAAGTATAACCTCCTCTGTTTTGAAGATGGACAATTATTGGATAAGTCGCATTTCCCCACATTATTACAAGCTGCTAGTAACTTCATGGCAGCTTCTGAATTAACTGTGTTCATAACCTGACTAACAGTTTCCTACAAAAAATAAAAATCTTGAGAATGTGTAATGCATCATCTCCTAAAGGATCTGTTAAAAATCTTGCAATCTTTGACCATGGTTGGGTGTGTTAATGTTGCATGACATGCTCTGCCTTATTCTTTTTGGCAATTAGCTGAGGTTAGAAATCAATTTTCCCTTTATTTATAAAAGAAATAAGGAAGGAAAGAGCTGGTTAAGTAGATTCACACAACAGATCTTGGTTTGGTTTCTCCTTTTTTTGGGGTAGTTTAACCTGAAATGTAAACCTGGGCAATTTGGTTGGTTGTTGGCTCAGTGACTTTTATTTCCTTATTTTTATGACTGCCCATCACACAATACAATGGCTCTAGGCCAGTGTTTCTCAACTTTAGCCATTTTAAAATGCATAGATTTTCATTCCTAGAATTCTGACAGTTGAAGTCCATGCATCTTAAAGTTGCCACGGTTGAGAAGTACTGCTCTAGGCGGTGAACAGACGGGTTAAAAGTGAACCCAAAACACAATATAAACAGGGGTGGGATTCTACCAGTTCACACCTATTCGCTAGAACCAGTTGTTAACATTCTAAGCAGTTCAGAGAACCAGTTGTTAGAAGAAATTACAGGCCTAATCCTGTAAGGAAGGTAGGAAGGAAACATTCTGGTGTTGCTTACAGAAACTGCCTCTCTGTTAATACTTATTACATTCTTGGCAGGACTAGACTTCCTGTCTCTGGAACTTCTCTGGAGTTTTTTTTCCTCCTTTGCTGGTACTTTGCTTGTGTAGAGTGACCATTCAAAGTTACAATGGCACTGAAAAAAGTGACTTAAGACCATTTTTCGCACTTAACAACTGTTGCAGCATCCCCACAGTCATGAGAGGCCAGGCGAGGAGATGCGTGCCTCAATGTGAGTGATGTTGAGTTGGCCACGCCCAGCCAATCACATGACCACCAAGCCACACCCACCAACTAAGCCACGCCTACAGAACCGGTTGTTAAAAAAATTGAATCCCACCTCTGAATATAAATAGCAACCAGAGCCAAAAAGACTAACGTGAGTTTATCTAACACTTCTCTAGAAGTGATTGCAGTAAACTACAGGTGGGCTCAATTTTGCATGCCCCTCAATTTATAGAAGGCAAAAAAGGAAGACCAAAGAGATGGTGGAATGGAACAGAGAGGAACTAATGAATGGGAGAAAGAAAGAAGAGAGAGAAAACAAGGTTACCTTACCTACCCTGTTCCAGCACAAAAATCAGCATGCAGTCCTTAACATATCCCCAGAATTATATGCCAATATAATATGGACAATAAAAACTTTTATTTCCCCCCCCTACCTCAGCTAAATTATAAAATTTTCTGTCATAAGGTATGGTGATGACTATCAGTTTGGAGGGCAGATTAATGAAGAATTGGGTTATGTGTGGCTACAGGTTGTTGGAAGAAATATCTACCTGGTTCAGTTCCAAGTGGTGAGAAAGACACTGGAAACACCGAGGCTGATTGGAAAGATGGTTTAATGGAGCAGAACCATCAAGCACATGAGATTTTGGGTAGCTGACACATGGAGTGGAGAGTGAGAGTTATTTATAGCCTCTCTTGGGCCTTGAGCTTCCTGTTCCTGTGGCAAGGGCGTGTATTTCATTGGTTGCTGTCAGACTCCCATGGGGCTATGCAAGGGGTGTTAGCTGATTTTGTAGGTTATCTGAGTCAAGCTTGGTTGAAGCTTGGGCTGATGCAATGGAGGGGCTTTATTGTGCAGTTTCTATTGTGGCTGAATGGCTTTGCCTTGAAGGATAATCCCATCATCCTGGAGCTGAAGGTCTTTTCTTTTTGTAGATAGGCTGGCCCAGTCCTTCTCAATGGGCACCAAATATCTGCGGGGGGAGAGGAGGGAGGGGCAGGGAGCTGAAGTTCTTTGGAAACATGTTTCTCCTTTAGGGAAAATATAACATTCTGCCTTTTTAATAATTCCTAAAATATTTCATTCTTCTAAGAGGGGTGAGTGCTAACTTTCTACAAGGTCATAAAGGACTATGCAATATTTCCAAATCAGAGATAATATATGCCTCTAAATACCACTTGCTAGGATCCTGAGTTGGAGAATACAATCATCCTCACGTTGTCTCTGTGTGTTCCCCTTAAATGAGGGGCTCTTCAAACTTCACAGCTTTCAGACTTGTGGACTTCAACTCCCAGAATTCCTCCTCCAGCCATGTTAGCTCAGGAATTCTGGGAGTCGAAGTCCACAAGTCTTAAACTTACCAACTTTGAAGACCCTTGCCTTAAATGCTCCATAGAATTTAAAGTAAGCAAAACTTTTTTTTAAAAAAAAAAGCACGGTTTGTGTGACATTTGAAAGCCCAGAATGACATATTCTTCTGAAATCATCATTTAACATTGGGTCCTGTTGACGAAGTGATTTATTTTGAAATAAATCAGAGCCACTCAATACCACAGTGAGTCATCCTGGTTCTCTAGTAGGGTTCTTTGCTACCTATGCGGCCTTGCTGATCACGGGCTTGGCTCGATGGATCAATTAATCTGTCAATCTGTAAGATTGACAAAAAAAATATGAGTCATCCGTTGGAAACATATTTGGAATCCAGTAGGAAACAAGCTGGAGGGAGATATTATGAAGATGATTGTTAGTATGGTGACACCCAGAAAGCATTTGGTATGTTGCAGCCTGACAGGAAAGCTTTGGGTTCCTGCTTTCAAAAAATGGCTCCGTAATTTAGTTACTTGGCAAGTTTGGCAATCAAACACAATGGGATAAAATGAGTAAGGCTTTTCAAATCCATGCATATAAAACGAGCTTTTCAGCAATGAAAATTACAGCCCCTTATTACTCTGATTATCGGAGGAGAGGGTATAGAGCAGTGGTGGGATTCAATTTTTTTTTTCCTACCAGTCTGTGGGCAGGACTTGGTGGGTGAGTGTCTTGGTAGGTATGGCAGGGGAAGGATACTGCAAAATCTCCATTTCCTCCCCACCCACTAACCTGCTTTCCAGCTCCATTCTCCTGTGCAGGGCAACAAAAGAAGACCCAGCCAATCAGCTGGGACACAGGAGGCAGAGAATAGATGGGGACGGGGCCAGTCAGAGGTACTATTTGCCGGTTCTCCAAATTACTCAAAATTTCCGCTACTGGTTCTCCAGAATTGGTCAGAACCTGCTGAATACCCACCTCTGGTATAGAGTCATGCATAAATTTTGGATTTGCACTTTGTTAGAAATTAGTTACCTGAAGCTTTTCTGTAGCTGCTGTGCAATGCTAGATAAAGATGCAGTTGCTTTTATGCATCACAAACAGGTGGTGCATTTGTACTCTGCATGTTCCAAAGAACTAAGGATGTGCAACAGTTTAACAAGGAATCCAGAATAAAATTTTGGAAAAAAGAGGTGGAAACCTGGTGCCTGACTGCAACTCTTCAAAGGAGCCATTTTTATTTTTTTGGTGATAATATACAGTAACAGCTGCAATGAGGAGCACTGAGTCCCAAGAAAAGATACTGCTGCTTTAAAGATTCGTAGATGAATGTGCATTCATGCTCCTGCATACTCCAAGGCGACTTTTCTTAATTATTTTTTAAATTACAGTGGAGCCTTGGGTCACGATCATAATCCATTCCTAGACTCCGGTTGCAACCCAAGTTGGTCATGTCTGGAAGCACGACCAACTGCGCATTAAAAAAAATGGTGGCGAAGGGGAAATTGATGCAGAAAGGGAATCTTTCTGCACCGATTTTGTTTGTGACCTGATTCAAAAATCGGTTGGATTTTTTGTTTGCCACCCGATTTGGTCGCGAACAGGAGCGTTCGCGATACGAGGTTCCACTGTACTGCACAGCCCAGTAAAGCAGAGTCCCCCAACTTTTCCAATTTAGTGGACTGGTGGGGTGGGGGAGGGGATGGTTTTGTTTAAGCAGCCAACATTTTTGCTGTTTTCAAGGCAGATGCATCTCTGAGCATCTGAATTTTTAAGAACTTTTCCAGAGTAGCCAGTACATCATTGTTGATGGCATTGAGAAATCTGGTTAGGGAATGCCTTTGAAAGGATGACCCAGTGGGTCAGGAGTTGGCTAGTTTATTTTCAAAGCCTCCTGGCTGGTATATAGGTTAAGACCTGTAATGGTATGTGGGAATGGCCTTGGGAGACAGAGCTACAAGACACAACCAAAGGAACAGTCATATAAAAAGCAGTTTGGACCCCGGCAGGAATGTGGGTGAGGCAAGAGACTCTGAAGAGACCCTCCCTAGTTTTTATGCTGTAAAGAGGAAGAGGGGGGAGGGAGGACTTTCAGATTTGTAAGACTGATGTCAATCTTACGGTGTAGATCAGTAGATCAGACGGGGAACTCGACCAGATGAGCGAATTCTTGTAAGTGAACTCTTGTAAGTTTACATTACCAGAATTTTGCAAATTGGAAAGTACTTCACTCCTTGTCCTCATCCTCTTCACAGCCCCAAAACTAGTTGAGGGTCTCTTCTGACCCTCTTGCACTTCCCCAGATGTGGGCTAAGCTGCCTTTTATCTGACTATTTTCTTGGTTGCCTCTCCTTGCCCTAGCAAGGTCATTCCCACATACCATTACGGGGATTGCAGCTTTCAGAAGTTCTGTTCCACACACACTCTGATTGTCTTTTAAGAATTTGGGGAACTGTAATTCAACACTCCAGAATTGCACAGCGAGGAGACATGCACTCTTGTAGCCTTAATGGGTTCAGTAAAGGGCAGATTAATTCATAACAGAGTAAATTCATTCTTCATTGTAAGGGTCATATGTCACTCTTCTAATGTGCAGTTGCTTTAAAAGGCTGTATTTATGACTTCACTTTTATTCCCCATTCTTGCTAAAGCTCAGAGCAGTCTAATTCTTCCCCGTTTTACCCTCAAAACAATTCTGCAAGTTGAGGTCAGTTAAATGTCTACTGTTAGAAGTGGCTTTTTAGCAGATCAAACTGTTTCCCCATTTCTTCCTGTCCTGTGCCTTGATTAGCCAGGGTCTCAGGCAGAAATCTTGAGTTTATAGTTTATAAGAAGCTTATTGTTCAGATAGGTAGAACTTCCAAGTTGCCCTACAAGAATAATAAACAATAAATATTCCATTGGAGGTGGTATTATTTGTTATCTGGTTCTTTTCGTTGAAGCTACAAGGACTGGAGAACCATCTGCATACAATACTTGTATTTTTGTTCTTTCAAGCTCACAGTGTCCAGTCCTAACCATGGTAATTCAACAAGCTTCATTATTTAGGTCATTTCCTTACTATTCTTTACACCATCTTCTAAAGTCACCTGCTGTCATTGAGATGATGCAACAGCTGTCCTCATTGCTTTATATTGGCACAATGACGGATGATGCTAAAAGATGCCACAAGTATCTGGTGGAGAAATAGTCTTATGTTGAAGCTTTCCATCCAGATTTTACTGCCGTTTGTTTGGGTTTAACATTGCCTTTTCCAACCTGATGTCATTAAGGGAAGTTAGAATGGCATGGTAGGTGGCCTAGTGGTGAAGACGCTCACCTCCCACTCAGAAGGTTGAGAGTTCAATCCTGGGTAGCTGCAGATGTTTCTCTTCTAGGGCAAAAAGAAACAAAATATCTGCTGTGAACTCTGCGTAGTGTCAGGAAGGGCATCCGGCCAGTAAATGCTCACCTCTATCTAGTTGCCCCGACTCTACCCCGAATTAAGGGATTATAGGGTCATAAAAAGGGAGTCATTCAGACCAGTTGAGACTGTTATCTCTGCAAGTTCTTAGCCAGTGTGGTCAAGAATCGGGGAATAGGGAGGTTGTAGTCTAACACAGCCGGAAGACACCAGGTTGCAGAACATGGTAGAAACTACTCAGCGTGCCAACTTGTTTATGTATTGCATACATAATTACTTTCAGCCAGCTTTTTGAACTTGTGAAATTGGGTCTAGCCTATTGTCTATCAAACAATAGTGGCAAACCTCACCTACTACATGATGCAAGGGACAAGTTATCTGCCCCATATCACTTTTTTGAAAGAGTGCAAGGGAGCCAGAAACGTCATGGCTATGGTTAATTCAAGATTTCTTTGGGCTACTGCCCTGCTCTCTTTTCCTTGGACAGAGAGACAAAGGATTAACAACCTTGTTAGGAAAATGACAGCCTCATAAATTCTTCCTTTCTCCCCCTCTTCCCACCCACATGCCTCCCTTTGAAATCGTCAAACCTGCCTGAGTCCCAGAGTTGATGGTTGCTGTTTTATTTCTTCTGTCCTAGAAGTGACTCTCTGTTCTGTGGCCTTGATTTATCTCTGCACTTTGTACTGATTGGATTAGAAGTTTAAATGCTTAAGAGTGCATAATAATATATTTTTCTTATTAATATTAAAAAATCATTATTGGCTTTTTTTATCGTTCTGCCCTGAATTGAATCTCCTGTTTGATTTATTCTCGCTCTCAAAGTGGAATTTAATGCTAATAGAAGCAATCATTGCTTTGTTTTGATTCTTTGACTGTTTGGAAAACTTTCACTGCAAAAGGAAATTACAGCATTATTAAGAGTCCATTAAAAGAGGGTTTGCCTGGCGTTGCTAGTGATTACCTGCAAGGCAGAGGCAGAGTGAAGCAAAGACAAAGGACTTGTTTTGCAAGACCCTTTTTTTCTCATCCTCCTTGGATATAATGTAATTATCCCAGTTATTATAATCAGGTCTATTATATTACAGGTATTAATTGCAAGTCCCACTGGTTAAATTTCTTGTGGGACATCAGGCTAATAATGAGTGTAGCAGCACTGGGATGCATAATTCTTTTGTTTTAACCTTTGTATTAGGTTATCTGTGTAGCTCTTTATGATTCATCACGGGCCAATATCCGGGGCTTGTTTAAAACCCCTTTCTCTTTTTGCATATACCACTTAGCCTCCATCCCTGATTCATTTGCAAAATGCTAGCTGATGTCGGTTTACTGCTGTATACATTGCAGCCTTTTGTAACATTGCTTTCTCCAAGGTGTTAATTTCATTGTGAATGCACAATGTTGATAGCGCTATTAGTTTTAACCGGGTTGGATTGAATTTAAAGGGATTCTTGTATAGATCATTCTCGTTTTGCGACTATCTTGTTTAGCGACCATTTGCAGCTATAAAAGAAATGCAAAAAAGTTTATTTCGTGACCAATCTTCACATTTATGACCTTTGCAGGTCTCTTAAGCAAAAGAAAGCTGAAGTCAGATCAGAAACGCAGTCACGATGCAAAAGAGCAGGAAGAGCTGGGGGTGAAATTAAGCGCATCATCAGTTTAGCATCATTGCGTTACCACAAGTGCTCCAAGTCCAGCCCCTCCTGAATTCTGGTGACTCTTATCTGGCGCCAATTTAAAGTTGACCAAATTCTTGTGTATAGGCTTGAATAAGTCTTCTATTGCTGCAACCTTATGAATGGTCCTGATTCTTTGTGCCTGATGTTTGGTTTCACTTAGTACCTCCTTTGCTTAACAATCAGGTTGCTGATCCCAACTGCTGATGTGGTGTCTAAACGAGAATTATGTGTAATTTTATATGAATTTTACTAAAACCTACGGTTGTGAATAAATGTACTACTACTGCTAACTTCTAACACCCAATCACACTATTGATCATGTTGGCTGGGCGTTTTAAGAACTGCAGTCCAAAGCACATGGAGAACATAGGTTGAGGGGAGGTTGCTTTACAGAGTCCTCTCCCTGTGGCTGCCTACAGAAATAATAAAATGAATAGCAACAGCTACATTTTTGTAGGAAATGGAGCTACCCTGTCTAGCCACTGGATCATAAAATATTTTTATTTATTTGTTACTAGCTTGATACCCATGCTTTGCTATGAATTGTTGTGGTTGGGCTTACTTTTTGGGGAGGAGGAATTCTGCCTCTGCCTACCAGCATCCATCGGTATTCACCTGGGTAGCATCCTGTCAGTGTGTGAGAGAGTTGAGGGCTGTTTGGAAACTGAAACAGTATTTGCTGTGTGAGCAAGAAGGATGTGTGTGTGTGTGTGTATGTATGTATGTATGTGTGTGTGTGTGTGTATATATATATATATATATATATATATATATATATAACTTAAGAATATATATATATATATATATATATATATATATATATATATATATATATATATATATATATATATATATATACATATACATATACATATACATATACATATACATATACATATACATACATATATATATATATATATATATATATATATATATATATTCTTAAGTTTTCGGTACTTACATGTATGGTATTCAGCTTTGTTCAGGTATTTTCCCACGTCATTATAGTTGTGCTTTTAAAGTTGTAGCAACGTTTCGGCAGAATCTCATCTGCCATCATCAGGCAGGTATTGTGTTTGTCTGTGAGTCAGACTTTTACAGTTGTTTCAGTTTTAAATTTGGGGCTAGCCTACTGCTGTGCCAGAATGGTTTTTTCTTCATCCTGATTGGTTGGGAGTCTTGGTCTGTGTTTATTGGTCTTGGAGTTTGCTGTGTTCTGCTTGATTGGTGTTTCTAATATCTTCTGTCTGTTTTGTGGCTTTTTTTGTCTTGATTGGCTGGCAACATTGTGTTCCTGTATTGGAGGCTTTTAGTGCAGCTTGGCTCCAAGTAAATGGACGGCTATCATTTGTTAGGAAGCTAGGTTTCATCTGGGTGTCTGGTTGGGGTTTGTTTGAGCTGGAGGTATCAGGGGGGATCTGTTTGTGCCCAGGTGTTTGCCTGGCTTGTGGTGTGGAGATTTTTTTGTTTGTGAGTACAGGTTTCCAAATAATTGACAGTCTGGTGGAATCATCTCTTCTATTCATGCTTTCAGGTCTTTTTTCAATCTCTATGGCTTCTCTGATAATTCTGTGGCTGGGGTTTTCTATAGTGGCTAGGGTTTTGGTGCCATTGAAGTTGATGCTATGACCTGTGGCTTTCATGTGTTGGACTAGTGAGGAAGTGTGTTCCAGCTTTTTTACTGCATTTTTGTGTTCATCCAGGTGGGTACTTATTCTTCTATTGGTCTGTCCAATGTATGTGGCGGGGCATGATGCACAGGGAACTTCATATATGCCTTGGTTTTCCAGGTCAATTTTATCTTTGGGGTTTCTAAGGATGGCTGCTATTTTTCTGTCTGTTTTGAAGGCAGTCTTGATGTGATGCCTGTGTAGCATCTTACTGATTTTGTCTGTACTACCTCTTATGTAGGGCAGGACAGCTGTTCCATAGGTCTGTTCATCTTCTAGGTCTCCATTATGTCTCAGTGTGTTTTTGTGGATCAAGCCAGTGATTTGGCTTTTGTGGAAGCCGTTGGCTGTCAGTACTTTAGTCAGGGTGCATAGTTGAGTCTTTATGTGTGTCTTGTCTGCCAGGCGTTTGGTTCTGGCGATTAGTGTTTTGGCCACAGAGTTTATCTGTGCTGGGTGGTGGTGGGATTGGGCGTTGAGGTAGCGGTTGGTGTGTGTTTTCTTCTGGTATATGGTGTGTCCTAGTGTGCCATCTGTTTTTTTGTAGATTAGTACTTCTAGGAATGGTAGTGGTTTGTTTGTTTCCGTTTCCATGGTGAATTTGATTTTGGGGTGTGTGCTTTTTAGGTGTGTTAGGAAGTTGTTTAGGTTTGCTTTTGCATGGGGCCAAATCACAAATGTGTCATCGATGTATCTTAACCATAGTTTGGGTTTGTGGGTGGCATTGGCCAGGGCTCTGGATTCGAATTCTTCCATGAACAGGTTTGCAATGACGGGTGACAGTGGTGCTCCCATAGGGGCTCCTTCAATTTGCTTCAATATATATATATAATAGAATTAGTCTTCTATGTTGCCTATCTCACCAAGGTACCATTTATTAGGATGAGATGAACCCCTTTGGTCAATGGAGGCTGACGTTTTTTTTTCCTAATCTTGATGGTCTCCAGATATCAATTCCCAGAATTCTTGGCAATAATTGTTTGGACTGGAGAATCCTGGATCTATTGGAATAAGCAGCCTTAAAGGTAATTTGGTGAGAGGCACCAATGGGTGAAGTCACCCTCTATAATTCCATTTTCCCATGCCCTCCCTCCCTCCCTCCCTCCCTCCTTCCCTCTCTCTCCTTCTCTCTTTCTCTTTCTCCATCTCCTCTCCCCTTCCATTCACTTCCCGAGGCTTTCTTCTTTTTCTCTCTCTCTCAAGCACCAAGTTGTCAGGGAAAGGACAGATAGCTTTTCCAGAGATCTGAATTAATTACTTGTGATGGAATTAGGCAGAGGGCTGTTTAGGCTTCTATGGTTGCAGATTTTCAAGATCTGCTTTAAAGCAAGGTTGCCACTAGGGCAGAAAGATGGAGAGAAAAGAGGGCTCCAAATCCCAGTTTAGAGGAAACCGTATTTTCTGTGTTGCCTGCACTCTCTTGAGGAATGGGATGCCTGGGTTAGTTCTTGAATTGGTTCTGCAGGAATTCAGCTCTGGAGTCCAGGAGATTGCTTAGTCTGTATCTGAATCAAGCAAGGTTTCTGCTTTCATTGCTGGAATGGATATATGAATCAAAGCCAGAGCATTTTCTTTTAATGTTTATTAATTTTTCTACGCAAGATAAGAAAACCTAAACAGAGATATATACATGGAGCTTTTGTTTTTTTGGTCAAGGCTATAATAAATCCTTGCCAGGGATGTCTGCCCAAAAGCTAATTCTGTAATGTTTTCAAGTAGCAAAGAAAAATGATTTTGTATAGCGAAGCATTCTAATTGTACGATGCCCAGCTTAATAATGTGTTTTTTATTGTCAACATTGTGTTGACCATGGTTTTTTCCCCCCTGTATTACACTGTTTCTTGATTTTGTTGTGTGAATTTAATCCCTTTTCAGAGCCAAAGATAGGAATATGAACATACACACACAGACACACCAGTGGTGGGATTCAATTTTTTTTACTACCAGTTCTGTGGGCGTGGTATGGCTTGCCAGGCATGGCAGGAGAAGGATATACTGTAAAATCTCCATTCCCTCCCCACTCCTGGGGGAAGGTTACTGCAAAATCCCCTCCCCTCCCTACCCCACTAACCTGCTTTCCAGCTCCGTTCTCCTGTGCAGGGCAACAAAAGAAGATCAGCTGGGACTCAGGAGGCAGAGAAGAGATGGGACGGGGCCAGTCAGAGATGGTATTTGCCGGTTCTCCAAACTACTCTAAATTTCTGCTACCGGTTCTCCAGAACTGATCAGAACCTGCTGAATACCAACTCTGGCACACACACGCACACACGCACACACACACACACATGTAATGAGATAAGAAAGAACATGTACAAATACTCTTTCTCCCTCGCTTTTACTTATTTTCAAATATACAGGTTAAACATGGGAAGGAGAGATTTTTTAAAATTATGATTTATTGAGGACTACTTAAATAATGCCAGAAGAAGTTAGTTTGCAAATACCCTAAGACTTAAGATGTCAAACTGTTTTATCTCAATAGTAGGAGAAGATAGGCAATAAACTTGAAGGTCAAGTTTATTCCTGGGCTTCCTTCTGCTCTCCTACTGTTGAACTTTTGTATTTGTGTGTGTGTGTGTGTTTTAAAGAATTTGGATTTAAAATGATGTGAGTCAAAGAGTCTGTAGGAGATCACACTCAGGTGGGGTGCTATACTATTCCCCCTTTTCAGGTGAACCTAGAAACATCCTGTTTCTTGTAAGGCTATCCTATCTCATTTGAACCTGATCTGTACCACTTCCTCCGCACTTCTACCTTGAACAGTCGTGATAGGTAATATTTCTTGATAGGAGCTAAAGGAGAGGGCTACTCTGCTTAGTACACAATGCCTCTTTTGACTCTCGTTTCTGAGCACAGTGAGAGACTTACAGTAAAGTGATGATTATGTGCCAGCTAGACAGATATGCACCCTGTGAACTGATTTGGGCTAAAAGAAACACCGCCTCGAAGAGACGTTCTCTTTATAGTTAGCAACTTTTTCATTAGTTCTGCTCTTTCGCCTTGTTGCTAACTCCCACAATGTAAGCATCCCTCCTGCTCCCCCGTGTTACTTTATCCTTCAAGTAGGAAAAATGCCAGTCTGGGGATTACCAGTGTCTCACCTTCTGATGGCAGATGTTAGCATATAATAAGGTTTGCGCAGAAGTGCCGGCCTTACCATTAGGCAGAAGGAGACAAAGGCCTCAGATGAGAGACTGTCAAGGAATAGAGAAGCTGTCCAAGTTTTGCAGGGCATGGGGCCTGTGTCGTGTCTCCTTAACTCATCATCCTTTCTTCAGTTGAATTTAGGAGAGATGGTGCCATTGCCACAATCAAAACAGGGATGGGTTGCTACAGGTTCGCCCGGGTTGGGGTGAACCCGTAGCTGATGTTATGGCTGGTTTGGGAAACCGCCAAATCCCAGCCCTGGCTGGCCCCTCCCCGGAGTCTTCACTTGGCCCATTTTGGATGTGAGGTAAGTGCAGGGCCCGTGTGGAGGCTTGGAGATGGCGAAAAACGGGTCTACTGAAGGCTCCAGGAAGCCGGAAACGGGCCCATTTCTGTCCTCCGGAGAGCCTCCGGAGAGCCTCCGGAGCCCGGGAGGTCAAAAACGTGCCTCCCCCCCCACTGTGGTGCAGGAGGCCGACTAGGCCACACCCACCATGGCCATGCTCACCCAGCAACAGGGCAGAGAACCGGTTGCTGAAATTTTGGAAGCCCATCCCTGAGGGGTCATGGGCCAGTTGCCTGTGGTAAGGCTTGCACAGCGCATGGAACAGTGAACTAGCCAGATTTGTTTGGGCTCGAGTGCTGTGTGCCCCTTTTTTGCAGTTGGCTCAGTCAACTACCAAAGGATAAGCATCACTTAGAGCAGGGGTCTCCAACCTTGGGAACTTTAAGACTTGTGGACTTCAACTCCCAGAGTTCCTCAGCCAGCTTTGCTGGCTGAGGAACTCTGGGAGTTGAAGTCCACAAGTCTTAAAGTTCCCAAGGTTGGAGACTCCTGACTTAGAGAAACTGAAAGAGAGAGAGGCATATCCTCGCTTTTGACTTTCAGCAGCAAATTGGCCAGTCCTGGATCAGGACCGCTGCTTGCTCTGCTATTTTTATTTTTATTTTATTTTTATTTATTGCAGATGGAGATTTAGCTTAACGGAACCTTCTCAAATCTGGCTACAATCCAGACGGTCGGGTTTCACTTCCTAGAACTCCCCTAGATCAACTTTTCCAGTGTTGTGGATTCTGGGAGGAGACCTTGATTACAGGTGGAAACTCAAAAGGTTGGAGAAATCTTATGCTACTGGCATTGGAACCAGCCAAGAATGAGCTCTCCCTTTTTTGTGTGCCCCGATGGATCATACTACGCTATTATTATTATTATTTTTTTTTAAAAAAACCCCTACATTTTGGCATGGCAAGTTAAAACAAGAAATAACCCTTCCAGTCCAGCCGGACCTTTCTGAAGTCCCATGTTTGTGAGCACAGCTTTGTCTGACCTGGGAGCCAGGGGCTTTGGGGAGCTATCTGCACCTGCCTCCCTCCTTTGGAGTAACACCTGCCTCCTCCGCTGAGGAAGGTTTGGGGTGGAACAAAGCTAGCACCTGCTGCAGGTCTCCAAGGGGCAGAGCTGTGCTGCAGTTGCTCCCCAAGAAGCTGTGGCAATCATCTGAACATGAGTATAGAAATTGTGGTGCCTTTGGTAATTTTTTTTATCTCCAAATCTGTCCGATTGGAGCAGCTGTCCTGAACGACCCTGATCTAACTCTGGAAAGCCTTGGATGAAGGTGTTTTTTTTCAAGAGGCAACTGGGCTTTTATTTTTCCTTGAAGACGTTTCGCTTCTCATCCAAGAGGCTCCTTCCGTTCCCTTAGCTATTCCCATTCCTCAGTCGAGCCCCAAGCTCCCTCGCTTAGGGCTAAATTGAGTGTGGGGAGCTAAAGGGGTTGTAGCCTGTTAGAGATTGTGCCATGGAGGGGAGGGCGTTTCCCTGAACTCCCTGAAGTGGCTCCTTGGATGAGAAGTGAAACGCCTTCAAGGAAGTCCAGTTGCCTCTTGAAAAAGCATCTTTGGGACAACCATGACTTAGATGCAGAGGTGGGTATTCAGTCGGTTCTGACCAGTTCTGGAGAACCGGTAGCGGAAATTTTGAGTAGTTCAGAGAACCGGCAAATCCCACTTCTGACTGGCCCCACCCCCATCTATTCTCTGCCTCCCGAGTCCCAGCTGATTGGCTGGGTCTGCTTTTGTTGCCCTGCACAGGAGAACGGAGCTGGAAAGCAGGTTGGTGGGGGTGGGGAGGGAGTGGGGATTTTACAGTATCCTTCCCCTGCCATGCCCATCAAGCCATACCACGCCCACCAAGCCACGCCAACAGAACTGGTAGTAAAAATTTTTGAATCCCACCACTGCCTAAATGACTGAGAATCTCAATAGACACCTCAATTGAAGGACTTTGTGAAAGAGCAGGGGTGTCAAACTCAAGGTCTGTAGGCCAGATCTGGCCTATCGGGTGTTTAGAGCTAACCTGTGGGGCCACCCTGGAAACAGCGAGGGACCGGCCCGTGGTGTGTCCTGGCCCTCCTAAACTCCGTTTTCACTGGCAGAAGGTTGCAGCAGACCATGGCAGCCAGAAACAGAACTCGGGAGCCCATTTTGGCTGGCAAAGCGCTTGGGCCGCCACAGGCACCCCCAACATGAGTGACGTCGAGTTGGCCATGCTCTCATGCCCACCCACCCCCAAGGTCAAACACAACCCTGATGCGCAGTGGTGGGATTCAATTTTTTTTACTACTGGTTCTGTGGGTGTGGCTTGCTGGGCGTGGCATAGCTTGGTAGGTGTGGTTTGGGGAACGTGGCAGGGGAAGGATACTGTAAAATCTCCATTCTCTCCCCACCCACTAACCTGCTTTCCAGCTCTGTTCTCCTGTGCAGGGCAACCTAAGAAGACCCAGCCGATCAGCTGGGACTCGGGAGGCAGAGAATAGACGGGAGTGGGGCCAGTCAGAGGTGGGATTTGCCGGTTCTCCAAACTACTCAAAATTTCTGATACTGGTTCTCCAGAACTGGTCAGAACCTGCTGAATACCACCTCTACTGATGCGGCCCTCGGATGAAATCAAGTTTGACACCTCTGTGTTAGAGGAAGAGAGAGGGTCAGAGAAAAAGAGGTGGATTTTCCAGGCGACCATTTGTGATCCGTCTTCCTCTCCCTTCTATCTGCATTCCTCCAGTCCTCTGGCCTTCCCACGACCTCATTCCTGCACTTCCAGCAACTAGCATCCTCTCGCATGCCACAGTGCTCCCGATAGCGTGGCTGGGGGCTGGCGGCCTTGCTTGCTGTTACAGGCATGCTGCCCGTTTGCTCTTTGGCAGCTTCTCTGCCTGGATTGCCTGCCCCCCCTCCCCCGGTGCATGGAGGACTTTCTGAGTCCAGCTCCTGCCAAGGCGGAAATGAGGCTTTCTGTCCTCTGAGCGCTTGTTTTGTTTCGTAGAAGGAAAGAAAGAAATGCACCCAAAGGCTTGAGAACACACGTACTAGAAGGCACATGCAAGGAAGGTAGTAGAGCTGGTATGAAGCAGGCACATTGTGCTGCGAGTTCCTGAGTTTGCCCCCCTCTCTCTGGGTGTGTGTGTGTGTGTGTCGGGATTCAGCAGCTGGGGGGAAACGCAAAAGCTTTCAGAAGTTCATCAAAGTTTTCCCTCAGGAAGGGAGGCTCTGAGAGGCACCAACTCTCCCTTCTCCTCCCTATTCAAATGTGGTGTCTCCAGCCGGTTAGAGCCCTGAAGATAAGTCCTCCTTGCTAGAAGGTTTGGATATGCTCCAGAAACCAGTAGAAGTAAAGTTGTAGCCACCCGTATTCTCCAATCCAGAACAATTGACATGCTGGCTGCCCCTTGAAAGATCCGCTCCGTTTGTTCTAAACTGTTCTATATTTATTTCATCTGTTATAACTTGGCCGTCATATTCATTCCAAGAAGACAGATGAGCTGCTGCCATTCAGGAGGGAAACAGACTAGTTTCAGCTGTTCAAAAACGAGTATAAAATGGTTGTAGGTGTGCAATAGACTTGCTGTCCTTGTGTATAAATCTGCAGATGGGCGTATTAGGAGCTCTTCAAAATCCGAAGTTCAGGGGAATCTGGCTGTTTTGGCAGCTTGTTCAAACAACCTTCCAACCCAGCGTTTTCCAAAAGTAAACAAATAAGCCATTAATAGGAGCAGTCGTTTAGGAACGGTCACGTTTATCAGAAGGTTAGGGGTAGTTTCGTGTCCTGAACTGACACAATTGAAGAAATATGGAAACTGCTGTTAAAATGGCTTTCTGTCCAAAGCAATTTTAACCGCTGTTAAAACACAGAAATTTGCAAAGCTGCAAAAAATAAAAAAATAAAAAAGTGGCATGATAGAAGGACAGCCCCCCCGCTGTTAAGAGTCGCTTTTCAGAGTGAGACGGGATTATGTAATACATAAAAATAAATAAATAATCTAACGTGGCAAAAATCAGGAGGAGTCCGGGAGCACCTCTGTTCCGGCGATCCAATTTTTATCAGAAGGCGTACGTTTTTCTTAAGTTTGCTGCAGAAAAAAATAGAACTGATTTTCTGAGAGACAAAAAAAAAAAAAAATCTGTCTAATCTTTCCTTAAACCACAGAGCTGGAAGCGGGAGGGGAGGGGGCCGCGGTGAAAAGAAATTAAGACAAATCAAATGCGCAAGAGAAACCTAACGATATTTGAATGCATCATCAAGGGAGAAAAAAAAAACGAAAGCAAATGGCCTATTCCTTGCCGGATTTCGCCATCTCGGTCTTGCAAATGAAGGAAGCTTGTTGCTTCTCACCCAGCCAGCTACTTTTCAGGTGACAGTCAGGCCTTTGAATGGCGGGGGGCACCTGGTGGTGCATTTAGAATTGCGCCAGCTTCAATCCCCAGCGTGATTAATTAATTGTTTGTAAAGGTGTTCCCAATTAAATGGCCACGAGATTTATTACACACAAAGCTTTCTTAAAATGCCATCTTAAAGCAGTCTCGCTCCCTTGTCTGTGAAGGAAAATCTTATGCGTGTCACAGTGAGTCTTTTGACTTTCACTGCTGGCACTCTACTGAAGAGACGACTTTTTTCTATATATGCAATATTTTTTTTTCCCTGCGCTATTTTTGGTTGTGTCTTGTTTGGGCTGGGATTTTTCTTCATTTTGCTGTTCTTTATGTTTTGAAGGCATTTTATCATCTGCCAACATTTTGTTCATTGTTTATACACTGTCTTCCGACTTCTAGAAGCAAATTGGGTGTAGTCTATGGATATAAAGTGGTCTTCCTCACCTGTATATCTATGGAGACTCTCTGTCCTCTAGGTCCTGGTTGTCCGAAAGGTGCTTTTTCAAGAGGCAACGGGACTTTCCGGCTTTTGTTTGAAAACGTTTCGCTTCTCATCCAAGAAGCTTCTTCAGCTCTGACTGGATGGTGGGGAATGGAAGGATTTATATTCCTTGCAGACAGCTGGTCATTTGCATCCTTTTTAGAGATCTTTGAGGCCACCTGGAGGTTTATCTCTGTCCACAGGGTCACCTGAATAGTGCAAATGGGTGCGGAGCCTTCTTGGAACTGCTGAACGGACTGTGTTGTAGATTGGAGATAGATGATGTTCTATCCCTCCCCCTCCGTCGAGAGAGACCATCTACGTCAAAATTGAACAGCCCTCTCCAAGTGAGACCTCGAAGTGGCCTCAACGACCCTCTAAAAGGATGCAA
Organism: Notechis scutatus; assembly: GCF_049901735.1. NCBI lineage: Eukaryota > Metazoa > Chordata > Lepidosauria > Squamata > Elapidae > Notechis > Notechis scutatus. The sequence continues at coordinate 16,618,441 of NC_142016.1, read as the reverse complement.
ATGACCAGCTGTCTGCAAGGAGTATAAATCCTTCCATTCCCCACCATCCATTCCGAGCTGAAGAAGCTTCTTGGATGAGAAGCGAAATGTCGTCAAAAGAAAAACCAGAAAGTCCAGTTGCCTAAGTTGACCTGCCTTCTGTGGGCCAACATTAGACCGACTGCTTCTTCTCTTTAGCAAGGCTCGAGTTCATTGTTGAACCATCACATCTTCTGATTATTAATTAGCACACATGGCACATACAATATGGTGGCAGCTGTCAAGCTTGCTGACACCCAGCACAAAGGAAGGTATGATTGCAAATTGCACCTCGGTCACAAAAAAGGAGGGGAAATGAGGACGTTGATTGTGGTTGGAAATGGTCTTTAGGTTCAAGGCAAAAATCTTAAGAACTGCCTTCGGAAGAGGCAAAGGAAATTGCCCTTTTTCTTTTGAAGGAAGGAGAAGGCCAGGGCTGATCAGAAAGTATATATATTGACCTTGTTAGCCCAGCAAAAGGGAAGGGGATAAACAACAGACCAGGGGCGGGCAACTCTGGCCCCTTTATGACCAGTGGGCTTCAACTCTTGGAATTCCTGAGACAGCCTGACTCGGGAATTCTGGGAGTTGAAGTCCACAGGCTGTAAAGGGCCCAGACTCTCATTTTATCCTAAGCCTTCCGTTATCTTTCAGCCAGCAGATGATAAGATTGAGGAATAAGAGGATGCTGCCTTCTTTGTGTACCAGAAGAAGCTGGAGATCACAAGCGGCCTCCGGTGAAGGCTGTTCGGTAGTATTTTAGAGGACTGTTGACTTTCAAACATTAAAGGCTTTCATTCGGGCTTGGCAGTTGTGTGAAAGACTGGTCTCTGGGCACAAAGGTAGCAGGGCCTGACGTGTGTGTAACAGGAGCGGTGGCTTTTTTTTTTTTTTTTTTTGAGTCAGAGCCCTTTCATAGATGTCACAATGTCTGAGAGCCAAACTGTGCTCTTGTGGCATGCATGGTAGGGTTTAATGCTTTTTTTCTTTTTCTTTTGAAATAAGAGCCAGGGAGAGGAGAGAGGGAATAAGGACAGAGTGAACCTCTTGTGTAGCTCTGTGTTAATATCACAGTCCCAATGATTCGTCTTCCCCTCATCTGAAGGTTTTGAGTGGACCCTAGAAGAGGGGTGGGTCAATTAATTTTCCCGAGGAACCACATGTGAATCTGGGACTGTTGTGGAGGACCGAATCCAAAGGGCCACTGCCATGGTCTCCACCATCAGAGAGATGAACAGAGTTAGAAGGGACCTTGGAGGTCATCCAGTCCAACCCCACCGCCCAAGCAGGAGACCCTACACCAGTGGTGGCTAACTTTTTGGGCTCCTGTGCCAAAAATTGACTCACGTGCCAGAACCCAAAATGCAATGTGCGCCCCCTCCCGATGCCCCCTGCGCATGCGCTCAATTCCCCCCCCTCCAGCCACCCCCTTATCTGCACTGCACCTCACAACTGATGTTTCAGTTGGTTTGAGGCCTTTTTCGGCCTCCCAGAGGCTTGGAAAAAGCCTCCGCAAGGCCTTTCTGGCTGAATTATAGGCCTGTTTCGTCACTTCCGGTATTACAGGAAGTGATGAAATGGCCTTATAATTCGTCCTGAAAAGCCTTGCAGAGGCTTTTTCCAGCCTCTGGGAGGCCAAAAAGGGCCTCAAACCAACGGGAAAAAAAATCAGTTGTGAAACGCGCTCATGCGCAGTGAGGTAAGTTGTGAAGCGCGGTCATGCGCAGTGAGGCAAGTTTGCCTGCGGCTTACGTGCCAGCACAAATGGCTCTGCATGCCACTTGTGGCACGCATGCCATAGATTTGCCATTACAGCCCTAGACCATTTCCAACAAATGGCAGTCCAATCTCTTCTTGAAAGCCTCAAGTGATGAAGCTCCCACAACTTCTGTTCCATGAGTTGATTGTTCTCACTGTCAGAAAATTTCTCCTTATTTCTAGGTTGAATCTCCCTTTGATCAGTTTCCATCCATTATTCCTTGTCTGGCCTTCGGGTGCCGTGGAAAATAGCTTGACCCACTCTTCTCTGTGGCAGCCCCTCAAATATTGGAAGACTGCTATTATGTCTCCCCTGGTCCTTTACTATCGCTGCAGGCCAGGCAGAGATAGCCAAAGGACCAAATGTGGCCCTCGGGCCGTAGATTGCTGAGGTCTGACCTAGAAGGAAGTGTAACGGTTACCCAATGTCACATGGATGAGAGCAAGATCTTTAATGGCAGCGAGAGGTCCATAATGATCATTTAATGCTTCTACCTGCTCAGCATAATCCTGTACTCTGTTTTCCTTTCTCCTCTCCGGTAGGAAGGACATGTTGGGGGAAATGCGAGGTCCCAAAATAATTTCTAATATTACTTAACTGATTTGCCTTAATGTCCAAAATAAAAAAAATATGGACTTTTTGGAATGTCTGTGGAGATTCTCAATCATCCAGGTCACGATCATCACAAAGGTGCTTTTGTAAAAGGCAACTGGACTTCCTTGTAGTCAGAGGGGGTATTCAGCACGTTCTGACCAGTTCTGGAGAACCGGTAGTGGAAATTTTGAGTAGTATGGAGAACCGGCAAATACCGCCTCTGACTGGCCCCGTCCCCATCTATTCTCTGCCTCCCGAGTCCCAGCTGGTCAGCTGGGTCTTCTTTGGTTGCCCTGCACATGAGAACGGAGCTGGAAAGCAGGCTAGTGGGGTGGGGAGGGAATGGGGATTTTGCAGTATCCTTCCCCTGCCACGCCCACCAAGCCACACCCACAGAACTGGTAGTAAAAAAAATTGAATCCCACCACTGCTTGGAGTCCAGTTGCCTTTTGAAGAAGCACCTTTGGGGCCTTTTAAATCAGGGGTGTCCAACTCCCATTTCTTTGAGGGCCGCATCAGGGTTGTATTTGACCCTGGGTGGGCATGCCCAGTTCAACATCACTCGTGTCTGGGGCACCTGTGGTGGCCCTGGCAGAGTTGAGGGGGGGGAATCCACTTTTGCTATCAGTTTGCTTTGTTAGCAATCTGTCAGTGAAAACGGAACTGGAAAACTGAGCCTCTGTTTTCACTGGCAGAGGGCTCCAGGAGGCCGTCACAGCCAAAAACGGAGCCCGGGTGGTGGTAGCGGCACATGTGGCCCTCCCGAACTCTGTTTTCACTGGCAGAGGCACCGCGCGCTGGTCCTTCACTATTTCCAGGGCAGCCTCACAGCCCAGATCTAAGCACCTTGGGGGAGGGATCTGGCCCACAGGCCTTGAGTTTGACACCCCTGTTTTAGATGATTTCAAAATATAAATCCTACTTTGGATAGACCTCTTACAAGTGTAGGCCAGTTGTGTACAACTACCCACCTACCCAGAAGAACACGTGGCTTAACCTATAATCCTCAAGAGGAGAGGGCTGGGTTGCAGCTCAACTAGGGTGACCTTAGCAAAAGGCCCTTTCAGTCGCCACCATCTGAAAGACCAGAGTCTTGTATAGAAATTATACCTTCCGGGAATGGCTGGACTATTGGGGAAGATGGGACTCAACCCACATTGGTAGAGAATCCCAAGCTGGGGGCTAAATAGGCTAATATTTAGTGGCTCGGGATAAAACAGTGATGCACGATCCCGCCAGTGGCTTTTGTGGCCCTTTTACCTCCTTGCCTCCGCTGATGTGAGAAATAAAGGCGGTGGGAGCAATCCTGAGCTCTCCTCTCCTCTCCCACACTCTGCTTTTACGTGGAAACTCCTCCCGAGGAGCAACTGGTTTTGCAGCTCCAGCAAGTTAGGCACGAAAGCTTGCAAGCTGCATCTGGACAGGGCTGCCTCTTTGCTTCCCACCGCTTGTCCTCAGAGCACCCCTGGCAGGCGGAGAGAAACCATGTGGCTGCCTTCCCCATTACCCTCTTCACAGCCAGCCAGGCAGCTCTGGAATCCCAGCAATAGGATTGACTTACCCGACATCATTCTTTGGCTCAGCTGCGGTCCTGCTCTTTTCCCCTTAAATAAATTTTTAAAAAAGGACGCAAGAGAGCAAATGCTTGCAGAGGAGTCTGTAAGCCAAGCTTCGAGATAGCTGTTAAAAGAGGTTCAGAATTCTGCTAGGCTGAAAGCAAAGGGGGTTAATTTTGAACAGGGCGATCACCCTCACTCATGTATATTTATTTCTTTTAATTCACATGCCGCCCATCTCACTCTGCAAAGCGGCTGTGCAGATTCCTAACTGGGAAATACCAGTGAGCAGGAGAGTCCTATCTTGATTTAATGGCAGATTTGGCATTCACCCACCTGCATGGCTCCAGGCAATCTTTGGCTTTTGCAAGTCAGTTTTGGCAGCTGTTTGCAAGGCCTTCTCCAGCCAGTTCTTTGGATTGGAAAAGTTGGTTGTCGGTTGCTGGAGAAACTCGATTGCCCAGTTCTTGATATCTATGCAGCAGCCACATGTCCCTACATCCTCTGTTGTGCAATAAAGCACCAGAAGGCAAGACAAGAACCAATAGAGGGAAACTAATCAAGGAGAGAACCGACCTAAAACTAAGGAGAAAATGCCCAACAGTGAAAGCAACCAGGGGAATGGCTTGCCTTCAGAAGTTGTGGATGCCCCATCACTGGAGGCTTTCAAAAAGAGACTGGACAGCCATTGGTCTGAACATGGTATAGAGACTCTCATGCTCAGGCAGAGGGTTGGACTAGATGACCTTCCAACGCTGTTATTCTGCATTGCATGGGGCAGTTCAAATTGCAAGCTCAGTATCATTTAGGTGTCATTCAGAAAACAGTGATGGAATTTGAATTTCCTTCTGGAATTTGATCCAGCTGCTTTAACCTCTCCAGGAAATAAAACAAAACAGGGAACCCGATGAAAAAGTTGTTGCCTAAGCTAAATGGAGGGGGTTTAGTTTGGTGGGTAGTCTTAACAATTCAGTGCATAGGAGACATGCACGAGGCCATAAGTTCTGGAAAGTCTGACTTTGAATACAGCTTTGGCCATATGTCCACCTCATTTCCTAAATGGGGGGGAAAAAGTCAAATCCATGAGATGAGGAGCATATACAGTGTTAAGACAGGCGTTTTAAGAGTTGGCCTCTTCATTCTATGCTGTACCTCTTCTTCTCCAAAGTCCCTCCTAGACAGCGTCCCAGTTCCTGTTCTTCTTCTGATGGTTGAGAGCAGATAAATCTTGATTTCCCAGAAGATACTGCTCCTAACCCTTTCATCTTCCTACGGAAGGAGCAACATAGGAATTTTATTCACGTAGGTTTATGAGTGAGGCAGCCTCTGGCCCTTTGCACCTTCCAAAGGGAAGTAAGGTGATAATGGAGGTGTTGCGGGGGGGGGGGGATAGGAAATATCCTAAAGAATTTGCTTGAAGCTAGATATAGCTGTAGGTAATGAATTTGGGGCGAGCCTGTTACTGTTTTCCTGAGCATCCCCTGCAACCTGACACATTTATAGGTTGTGTGACGTTCCCCCTGCAAGCTTTCGTGTTTTAAATAGTATTATGTTTTTAAAATCCCGGTTACAGTCCAAATATACATTTTTAAATACCTATCCAAGGGCACAGTGTAATTTCCTGGGATATTTTAAGAGCCAAGTACTTGTTTCTTTTTTGGCGGAGGGGTTTAAAATAAAGGTAGGTAACTTAGAAGTCTAAGGCCTGCAAATTACACTTAGCTTAGTTTCCTGTGACCTTTAACTGCCTGTCTTTTGAAAGAGGCCTTTGACTTGTCAATCAGGCCATCGGGAAGAGGGTGAGAAGAGAGAGGCTAAGCAACAAAAAAGCTTTCTGTTTGAGTCACACAGCCTTGAATTCTGTAGCTTCTGACAGATTACTCCTGTAGAAATATGGCGTTCAGTAATAAGAAGAAAAAATTTCTCCACAGACTTGTTAAGTAAAGGTAAAGGTTCCCCTCACACATACGTGCTAGTTGTTTCCGGCTCTAGCGGGCAGTGCTCATTTCCGTTACAAAGTGGAAGAGCCAGCGCTGTCTGAAGACATTTCCGCGGTTATGTGGCCGGCATGACTAAATACCAAAGGCTCACGGAACGCTGTTCCCTTCCCACCAAAGGGGTCCCTATTTTTCTACTTGCATTTTTTATGTGCTTTTGAACTGCTAGTTTGGAAGAAGCTGCAACAAGTAACGGGAGCTCACTCCGTTACGCGGAGCTAGGGATTCGAACCACCGAACTGCCGAGCTTTCTGATTGACAAGCTCAGCATCTTAGCCACTGAGGCACCATGTCCCTTACATGCTAGAGAAACACAATTGCCCAACAATTGGTGGCAAGCAATTCAAAGCAGACTTGGCCCACAGGAGAAATTGCAGGTCTTGGGGGCAATATCAGAATGCTCGTATATACAAATATATTCACACACACATTCTTTTTCCCATTTCCACTTTTTATAAAAAAGGAGATTTCAAAAAGTTCAAAAATCCCCCGAAGGGAGTGTCATTCTCTAAAAATGACCTCATGTAACATATTCAGATGTACCAGCCCTTTTTTCTTTTTTTTAAAAAAAGACACCTTAAGACAGGGGTGTCCAACCTTGGCAACTTTAAGACTTGACTTCAACTCCCAGAATTCCTCAGCCAGCTTTGCTGGCTGAGGAATTCTGGGAGTTGAAGTCAAAGTCTTAAAGTTGCTAAGGTTGGACACCCCTGCCTTAAGACATTAATTAAAGGCAGTGATTTACCAGAAGCAGGCTCCCTTCAACAGGGGGTGACTCTGACACAGGTGGTCCTTATTTAGTGACTGCCTCATTTAGCGACTGTTTCTCAGTTATGACATGGATGAAAAAGTAACTGCGGCCCATTCTTCGCATTTAAGACCTTCGTAGCTCTGTAAACCAAAGAAAGTGAAGTACGATCGTAAGCAGAGCTGCTGCTTCTCTTAATGACTACTTTGCTTAATGACCCAGTTGTTGGTACAAATTGTAGTTGCTCAACAAGGACTCTGTGTAGAATAGAATAGAGAATAGAAGAATAGAATAGAATAGAATAGAATAGAATAGAATAGAATAGAATAGAATAGAATAGAATAGAATAGAATAGAATAGAATTCTTTATTGGCCAAGTGTGATTGGACACACAAGAAATTTATCTTGATGCAAATGCGCTCAGTGTACATAGAAGAAAAGATACATTCACCAGGAGTCAAGAATCTTAAGTTACAACACTTAATAATAGTCATAGGGTACAATAAGCAATCCAATCATACTAGAAAACAGTCAATATAAATCGTAAGCATACGAATGACAAAGTTACAGTCATACAGTCACAAGTGGGAGGGGATGGGTGATAAGGAATGATGGGAAGATTAATAGTAACAGTAGTGCAGATTTTGTAAATAGTTGGATGGTGTTGAGGGAATTATTTGTTTAGCAGAGTGATGGCATTTGGGGAAAAAACTGTCCTTGTGTCTAGTTGTTCTGGTGTGCAGGGCTCTATAGTGTCGTTTTGAGGGTAGGAATTGAAACAGTTTATGTCCGGGATGTGAGGGGGTCTGTAGATATTTTCCCAGCCCTCTTTTCGACTCGTGCAGGATACAGGTTCTTGATTGAAGGCAGGTTGGTAGCCATTTTTTTTTTCTTCAGTCCTAATTATCCTCTGAAGTTTGTGTCTGAAGTAGTTGGGGAACATGTAACTAGCGCAGCGCCCCCCAAACTTTTGGGAAACAGGGACTGATTCTGTGGAGAGAGGGTTTTTTTCCGCAGACTAGATGGGGCGTTTTTTGGTATGCCGTGTGCCTCTTTTGGATGGGGCTTCGCTTGTTTGCGTGGCCCGGTTTCTAGTATGCTGGTCCATGCCCTGGGGGTTGGGGATAGAGGGCACTGGCAGGTATGCTGCCCCCACGCCCATCATTCTGACTCTCCCTCCTGCAGTCTCCGCTGGTAGTGAGGTGTTGTTTTGGAGATTGGTCCTGCAGTGGAGAAGGAGGCAGCCCCAAACGTAAGCCTTATGAGCTTCTTCCTGAGTGAGTTAATGGCCCCTAACCAAGCACTTGTGGAAGAATTGAGATTCAGATGCTGTTTGCAGGAGGAGGGCAGTGTCTGCCAGCCTGAATAATTGATGGCACCATTATGATCGTCAAACGTCCTTCTCTTCATGCCGGCTTCTTCTGTCTGCAGAAGCTCCGTCTGAGCCTGCCAAGGGCTCCCAGACAAGGAGGGTGATGGAGGCTCAGCCATGGACCAAGATGCATTGGTCAACTTGGAGAGGTGGTAGGGAAGGCTCCGGTCTTCCTCCCCCGGGGGAATTCCTAGGTTGCGTCGATCCTGAGTTAATGCAAGAAGGTTTTTGGGGTGGGGGGCCACTGCAGCCCAGTTTCTGCACCCGGAAAAACGTGGATTCTGTGAACACGTCTATTTGCATCACACAGCGTGGTTAAATGCAGAGAGCAGGAGGTGTGGATCCCGTTGTGGTTGCTTTTCAGATGCAGGATGGGTTGACCAGTGGTGAGATTAATTTTTTTTTTACTACTGGTTCTGTGAGCGTGGCTTGGTGGGCATGGTGTGGCTTGGTAGGCATGGTTTGGTGAGTGTGACAGGAGAAGGATATTGCAAAATCCCCATTCCCTCCCCACCCCATTACCTGCTTTCCAGTTCCGTTCTCCTGTGCAGGGCAACAGAAGAAGACCTAGCCAATCAGCTGGGATCCGGGAGGCAGAGAAGAGATGGGGCCAGGACCAGTCAGAGGCGGTATTTTCCAGTTCTGCGAACTACTCAAAATTTCCCACTACTGATTCTCCAGAACCGGTCAGAACCTGCTGAATTCCACCTCTGGTGTTGACCCCATGTGGTTGCTTTTCAGAGGTTGGCAGGACAAACCTCCCAAGAACAACCTTATTGCTGTCATGTTGACAGGAACGTATGAATTCGGCATCCTGCACAAAAAGGGCTTTTGCATACCGTCCGTGGCCAGGGTTTAAATTCCACAACTGCCTTTGAATCAAAGAAATGGGGGGTGAGGTGGGAGGAATTATAGAGACATTTATGATTCCCCTGCTGAATGGTGCTAAGCTTGTTTAGTGAGGAACAAATCCCTGTGAGTTCAAGAGGATTTACTCCTTCGTGAAGTTTGCATAGGATTGTTGCTTCAGGCTTCTAATTAAATCAATGATGTTATCCTTCTTCCTATGAGGAGAACATCTCGGCTACTAGTCGGTACAAGTACAGTATTGCTTTAAATGGCCGAATGGCCCACTTTAGGTTAAGATGCTTTCTTGCTACCTTTAAAAACCCCACACTGCCCAAAATAGTCAAATGGAAGAGATCTAGCATCATGGAGTTTCCCAAGATTAATTCTCTGCAGCTAAACAAAATGGCTGAAATAGAATATAAGATAGAATCAAGAGACTTACAAGAAGAGATTGGACTGCCATTTGTCAGAAATGGTGTAGGGTCTCCCGCTTGGGCGGCGGGTTGGACTAGATGACCTACAAGGTCCCTTCCAACTCTGACTATCTGTTAAATTTGTTAAATGTGTTAATGCCATTTTATAATGCCTTGGTAAGGCCACACTTGGAATACTGCATCCAGATTTGGTCACCACAATGTAAAAATGATGTTGAGACTCTAGTAAAGAGTGTAGAGAAGAGCAGCCAAGGTGATTAGGGGACTGGAGGCTAAAACACATGAAGAACAGTTGCAATAATTTGGTATGTCTAATTTGATGGAAAGAAGAACCAGGGGTGACATGACAGCAGCCTTCCAATACTTGTGGGGCTGCCACAAAGAAGAGGCAAGGCAAGAAGCAATGGATGGAAACTAATCAAGGAGAGAAGCAACCTAGAACTAAGGAGGAATTTCCTGACAATTGGAACAATTAACTAGTGGAATAACTTGCCTCCAGAAGTTGGGAATGCTAGAGAGATAGAAGATAGATAATCCTCTCAATTTATGACCACAACTGGGATTGGAACTACTGTTGTTCAACAAGCTGGTTGCACCCAGATTTTATCACTTTTTATGCCAAACTCGTTAAGCAAAACACCTTGGTCATTAAATCAATCACGTGGTCATTAATTGAATCCAGATTCCCCATTGAATTTGCTTGTTGGAGGCCAGCTGGGCAGATCATAAATGGGGATCATTTGGATGCTGCAGCTGTGATAAATATATGCCAAGTGCCCATATAACCACATGATGGTAGTTAGGGCAAGGACTGGATGCAAGTCATTGCTTTTCAGCACTGTTGTAACTTTGAACAGTCATTAAATGAATCATTAAATGGTCATATGTTGAGGACTACCTGAGTATACGCTGAGTATATGTTAGATCAGGGGTCCCCAAACTTGGCAACTTTAAGACTTGTGGACTTCAACTCCCAGAATTCTCCAGCCAGCATAGCTGGCTGGAGAATTCTGGGAGTTGAAGTCCACAAATCTTAAAGTTGCCAAGTTTGGAGATCTCTGTGTTAGATAATAGCAAAAGCTGCCAAATGTGTTTTCTAGGCTGTTTTGGTTTTGTCTAATTTTGGACAAAGAAAAATAGGTGGCCACTTTATTCTATATTTCACTTGTTTAAATTAAAATAAGGGTTGTGTTGCAATTGACTTGCACCCCTGCTTCAAAAAAACCAATAAATACATGAACATAGCATACAACAGATAGAAAAAAAGCCTTCAGGCATGCGGGGACACTGGCAAAGCGATGCTCCATTTTTCAGTCTTCCCTATTTTCATCTATGAAATGTTGGTGGCATTATCATTAACTTACACGAATACTAGCGTTTTAGATGATGGCAATGATGATATACACCTGATAGGAGCGGAGCACTGCTGTACCTGCTGGATTCTGTAGGAGCATCTTCCCTTCCTACTTTTGCCGGGGACTTCAGTGTGCTGCCTGTGTGTGATGGGTTAACAGGAATAAAGGCCCCTGCAAAATTTTGATTTGAGAGAGCTGCAGGCCAAAAGTACATTTGTAACCTCAAGTGGCTACTACCTTGAAGACACTCCAGTTCTGTCTAGCAGCCGTCTGCAGCTAAAACCCTTTGATCCACTCACTCTCCTCTGGGGAGCAGACTGCAGTAATGGTGCTAATGCCCCCATGGCGACAGGGGTTTAGCTGCTAGACGGATGGAGGCAAGGACCTCTCCCTCCCCTGCTGGAAAGCAGCTCAGCGAAGGGATGGGGAAGTGGGGTGGGGGAAGGAGTGGGCTTTGTGACAAAGAATGGATGCTTTCGGGCCTTAACTCTTGAGGTGCCCAAAATGCTGGGCTTTGAATGCACCTCTGGAATGTTGCATTGGGAAAGGAATGGGAGCTGTGCATTATTTTCCAGGCCTATTAGAGTAAACAAGCTGGAGGGGAGGGAAATGGACGGGAGGTGTCATTCTTTGTATAAAAAAAGGAAACCATCAGTTCTGGGTTGCTGATCTATATTGCTGCTGCATGGAAACTGCCTGGATTGTCAAAGGAAGGGTGTCCTTGAGATCACAATTTGTGTGTGTGTGTGTGTGTGTGTGTGTGTGTGTGTGTGTGTGTGAAAGTGAAAAACCCGGTAGCACTTTTCCCAACTGACAGTTTCTATTAAAAAGCGCAAAGCTTTCTGAACCGCAGCTCAGAAAGAAGTGTGTGTGTGTGTGTGTGTGTGTGTGTGTGTTGGTACAGGTGAATTTTAGGGCAAAAGGGAGAGGCCTGCAGACCCCCGAAGTGTAAAACGTAGAGCCCCTTCGGTCCACAACTGCTGAAAATTTGCTGATCGTTTCTTCGTGGTTTTGAAGTGAGAAATGTGCAAAACTGGCCTAATCACGCGCATTTCGGCTCATGAAGAAAAATAAAAGTTTTCCACAACTCTTTTCTCCCTCCCAAGTACAAGAAAAATTACAGTATCCTGGCTGCACCCATGTGTGTGTCACACAACCCCCTCCCCACCCCGTAGGAATTCTGGCAGCTGGAGTCCACGTACATTTGAAACACGTCGTGGGATTAAGGAAGGCTGGTTTGAAGCACAGAGAGCCGTTCTCCCCCCCCTTATAATTTTAAAGCCCCTTTTCTCTCTTTCTTCTTATACAAGTTATGAGCAAACACCTGGAGTTCCTTTTGATACCAGTAACCAGGAAGGACATCCGCAAACAAGCAAATCTTTGTGCTTGTGTTGAGGCAACGCTGAATTTCACCCATTGGATGCAGTCATATCACACACAGGCCAGGCTAAAATGACGATGGATCATATGGCAGTCAATATACCGAACTACCCTTGACTGATCTTGAGAGAGAGAGAGAAAAATAGTAAACTTTGAGGAAAAGCCACTAGGAAACTCAAAGTACCCCAACAAACCATTAGGACCTCACTCCCCACCTCTCCAGGACCTTCTCAGAGGTCTGTGAAATCAACATTATTTTCCAGCTTGTGTTGGAAAATAATCTATATATATAAAAGTGAAATACCATTCACACATCATCACAAAATCTCCAGAACCGTAAAGCCTACAGACTTGAAATTTGGCACGTATGTTCCTCTTGGCTTCTAGGTGCTCGCTAAGAAAGGATTTTTCGAAATGATCATCAGAGCATTAGTATTTCCTATATTATTATTATTAACACGCTCTGATGCTAAGGAGTTCTACCCGCCTCCCCACCTGAAAAGAAATATCTTCCAAATGCAAAACACAAGCAGAGGAGAGGAGTTTCAGTTTTACTTTCACAGCACCAAGCAGATTTAGTACAGAACAGTTGAGCTAAGCCATGCCCAGGCTCCTTGCTGTCTCTTGCTCACACAGCAAATACTGTTTCACTTTCCAAACAGCCCTCAATTCTCACACACACTGATAGGACGCTAGCCAGATGAATATCGATGGATGCTGGTAGGCAGAGGCACAATTTTCTCCCCTTATTTTCCTCCCCCAAAACTAAACCTGACCACATGGTTTCATAGCGAAACATGGGTATTGAGCTAGCCTAGTAATAAAATTCCATCAACATTTTTTGATAGGTGGTAGTGTAGCAAATGCATCAATTTAAAATTTTAATACAGTAAATATTGATAAGTATAACCCATACCAATAAAAGCTCTTTTGGGTTCACGTTCTCTGTGGGAGGAATTTGTGCCTATGGCGTGTTAAGGGAAATACACTCTGCAGGTTCGCAGAAGCAATTTTTTCCTCTTTGAACTCAATCAGAAAGAATGTATTTAAAAAATTTTCAGTCACTCATCTGGCCAATGGTTCTAGTCTAATTCAAACTTTGGCACATGAAGGGAATCTTGAAAAAAATATGGAAAGGTAGGAAGGAACTAACAGGACTGTGTCAGTACAGGTTGTTTAGCAAACGCTGGTTAAAACAAACCAGGGCTTAAGATAGTCTGGGAGCTAAGACCATGTAAAGTTTCAGTCCTACCAGAGGAAAGTGATACTTGGAGAATTTCTAGGTCAGTGTTTCTCAACCTTGGCAGCTTGAAGATGTATGGACTTCAACTCCCAGAATTCCCCAGCTGGAACACTTCTCTATGTTGTTACTCCTTGATTTGTCCTCAAGTAAGATCTGGCGAATGCTTTAAGTCAGGGTCCCCAACCACCGGTCCGTGGACCCGGTGCACCGTCCGCGGAACAACTCCTACCGGGCCAGCTGGTTGCTGGCGCCGCCATCTTTTTGATAAAAAAGCTTCGGTGAGCTTTTCGGGTGAAAGCTCACGGGCACTTTTTTCATCAAAAAGATGGCGGCATGCTGGTGAGCTTTTCGGGTAGAAAGCCATTTCTACCCAGAAAAGCTCACCGAGCACGCTAGCGCCGCCATCTTTTCATCAAAAAAGATGGCGGCGCCCACCTGATGCTGGTATCGGGCCGCGACACCCAGCTGATGCCGGTGCCGGGCGCGGCATAAAAAGGTTGGGGATCACTGCTTTAAGTTACCCATCACTTCCTTGAAGTGGGTTCTATCCCATCCATTTTGTGGGGAAGAGCCTTGGCATGTCATCATGCAAAGACTGATGATAACCTGAATCAACAGAAGCAGTCAGTTTCTGGTTTAACGTATTAAGTGCACCAGCTTCTTTAAACTACAGGTTGTGGCTTAACCTGCTGCGGGACCCAGCTATGTGTATCTGTTTTTAATATTTCTCAAAATCCCACCTTTATTACTTTAATGTATAACTCAAGATGGTGAACAAACCGAAGACAACTTCTTCTTCCTCCTCTTTCCCACATAACAACAAGCTTTTGAGGTGGGTTGGGTTGCAAGAGAATGATTGGCTCAAAGTCAACCAGTTGGCCTTCATGCCTAAGATGGGACTAGAACTCACAGTCTCCTGGCAATTGGCCCAAAGTCACCCAGCTGGCTTTCATGCCTGAGGTGGGATTACAGCTCACAACCTCAAACTCACAATGTCCTGGTGAGTTTGCCAAAGTCACCCACCCAGGTTTCATGCCGAACACAGGATTAGAATTCATAGTTCCCCCCAATTTCTAGCCTGCTGCCTTAACCACTAGACCGGGGGCCCCCAAACTTGGCAACTTTAAGACTTGTGGACTTCAACTCCCAGAATTCCTCAGACAGCTATGTATATACCTTAGACCAGAGGTCTCCAACCTTGGCAACTTTAAGACTTGTGGACTTCAACTCCCAGAATTCTCCAGCCAGATGCTGGCTGGAGAATTCTGGGAGTTGAAGTCCACAAGTCTTAAAGTTGCCAAGGTTGGAGACCTCTGCCTTAGACTGTCTACTATTGACCTCACCCCTTTCCTAAGAGGTCTGTGGGGGTGTGTGCATAAGCGCACCAACATGCCTACCATCCCTGTCCTATTGCTTCTTTTTTCTTATTCGTATCCATTTCATGTATTCATAACCATGTTTATACTTATACCTGTTATCTAATAAATCACTTGACAAAATAAAATAAATAAATAAATTATATATATATATATATATATATATATATATATATATATATATATATATATGTGTGTGTGTGTGTGTGTGTGTGTGTGTGTGTGTGTGTGTGTGTGTGTGTGTGTTTTCTTAAGTTTTCGTGGGTACTTACATGTATGGCATTCGGCTTTGTTCGGGTATTTTCCCACATCATTGTAGTTGTTCTTTTAAAGTTGTAGCAACGTTTCAGCAGAATCTCATCTGCCATCATCAGGCTTCTGTATATATATATACATACATATAATACATACGTACGTACGTTATGCCTGCTGAGGAATTCTGGGAGTTGAAGTCCACAAGTCTTAAAGTTGCCAAGTTTAGAGACCTCTGCACTAGACCAAACTGGCAACTTCCTGGGTTGCTAAGGACAAAGATAACCTTTTTTTTTTCCTGCCTGAGACCTGGCTAGAGTTCAAAGTGGTGATTGCTTTCCCTGGGTTAGGCATCTTCCTGTCTTCTGAGTGACAGCTCTGGCAGCTCACCCTGTAGGGGAGGAGGAGGAGGAGGCCAGGCGGGTGCAGCACGCGGGATGAAATGAGCACAGGGTGTCCTGGCCTGGACAACGCTGCTATTTGGAACATTCCACAGCGGAGCTGGGAGGAAGCCATCGCCTTGGCAGACCATCACCGACCCCGGCTGGGAGAGGCTTTTCAGCCCTGGGGTGTGTGCAGTGTGCGCGCGCACACACACTCACACAAGCATACTTGTATTTAGAGAGGGGATGTGCTGCTTCGCCATGCCTAATTGTGTGCATAATGAGCCTCATTCAAGCCGGGCAAGCTTCCCTGCTGGCAGCGGGAGGTGGAAGGTTTCCTTCGGGTTGAAGTCAGTACAAAACAGCTGGAGAAGCAGCGTCCCCATTAGGTCAGGTGGCCAGCAGCAAGGCTGGTCATCCGGGGACCGTCTTGTTGGCTGGCCTCTGCCGCTTTCCGAGCAAGAATAGCTTATCTGGAATGTGGATTGTGATCAAGTAGTATCTTTCAGGCTTATTGTTAATGTGGTTTTTTTTTTATTTATTTAGGAAAATAAAAATAGAAATCAGATTTCACAGAAAAGCCAACGGGCAGCGTGTTTTAAACTGCGCGGCTGGATTAGATTGGAGGTACTGTATTCCTAAAGGCAGGAAGCAGAGGTACCCCTTCTTCTGATGGGACAGAACTGCTACGCTGCATTTTTTACTGTTGGAAGTTAAAACCCACCCCTCTCCTAGGAAAATGAAATAATATTTTCGGATATATTAAAAAGGCAGAATTTTTCCCCTAAAAAGAGAAGTAGAAACTCAGAAGCAGAAACTCACGTCAGAAGCAGAAGTTCACTCTCCACCTTTGTTAATGGGTGGGCCATTAAGGCCTGGGCCAGAGTATTCTACATAACAAAGCCCTCTACCCTTCTCACCTCATGGCCTGGGAAGATTGCATCAGCCAGCACTCAGCTGAAGCCATGTGGTCCAGACAAAGCCTACAAAGTTAGTTAAGACCCCGCCCCTGGGAGTCTGACAGCCAATGGGATACATTTCTTGCACAGGAACAGGAAACACTAAGGTGGGGCCCAACAGAGGTTATAAAACTACGGGTCTCTCAGCATCTCAGCCCTTTTTCCTTCTTTCTTCATCCAGAGCATGTGGTCCTGTCCACCATTAAACCATCTTTCCAAACAGCCTCCATGTTTCCAGTGTTTTTTTCCCCCACTTGGAACTGAACCCAGAAAGATATTTCCTCCAACAGTACAACAGGACAATTTATCTTTGGGATGGATGAGCTTTTTCTAATAGGATTACCCTAATCCAGTGTGACTTGCAGATGTTGGCTGAATAAATCCAGTGAGACTGGCAGTGCTCCCTAGCAATCCTCTATCTGAAAATATTTGAGGGGGGCAGGCAAATATCTAGATCAGGGGTGGCAAACACGTCATCACAGTGGCGTCACATGACATATCGGGATTTCCCCCCCCCCTTCGCTAAACCGGGCATGGGCGTGGCCAGCATGTGACCCTTGGGCCAGGAGTTTGACAGCCATGATCTAGAGAAACAAATCCCCCCTTTATTTTACAATGTAAGGAAATCTCCCTCATTCAAAGCAAAAGTCTCTAGCCACATCTCAGAAAAAAATAAATTGGTTTACCATGTTGCCATGTTGGTGCGTGGCCTGGTGCAGCTGGTACTAAATCACATCATACATTTCCCCCTTGACCCTGGATGTGACTTCTCCAATGGGACACATCCGTCTCCAAGAGTCATCCATCATGCTCTCCAATAACCTTCTTATGCTTCTACAACATTGGGCTGCCGAGTTGATATCTAGGCATTTCAAGAATGCCTTGTTTTTCCCCCACTCCCTTTTTCTGGCAGCTACAAAGACCAAAGGAGTATCTTTTTAGTTGACGGGGAATGACCTAATTTGTTTACTTTTGTTGTGGAGTATTTTTCGTGAATGAGTGGTGGGAAGGCACCAGGTTAGTGCACGGCAATGAGAAAAATGAAATGATAATTGGCTAATTTTTTTAAAAAAATGACAGAATCATAGATAGAAACGTCCATCTAAAGTGAATCACAAGGACACACTAAAAGCAAATTGGTGAAATATTAAGCCCCAGCTAGGTGGCAGCAACGTAGCTGATCTTGGATTATTTCCAAAAGCTAAGCAAGAGTCTAATATGGTTAGTACATGAATGGGAGACCACCAGGAGCCCCACAGCTGAAGAAAATACATGTTGATAGCACACTACCTCTGTATTGTTAGCTTCAAAATATATGGATGTGTCTAGGAATTGAGGTCAAAATGAGGTTTGGTCATAACAAGTCGCAACATCAAATTCACTTGGGTTGATCTTGAGCAAGAAAAATTGAATCAGACTTGATCGATTATTGGATGAGAGAAGCAATTAAATCTTATGGACTTGGCAGGACCGTTACAAATATCCTGCAAGAAGACAAAGGCAAACTCCTTCCATATTGTTGTCAAGAACAATGTTATTTTTAAATATACTTTTGCAGAGACAATTTCATCCCTATAACGTTTTTTTCAATACTTTCATTAATAAGTATATTATTATGTGAGCAAAACAACTACAAAATAGAGAAATAAATTTAAAAATTTAAAAGGGCATAAAAAATAGGTATCACAATTTTGAAGTGACACAATTGAACCTATGTGGAAAAAAAAATGTCCATGTGAAAAGTGGAAATCTATAATCTATAATTTTATAGGTTAGAATAGTGGGGCAAATTCATAATCAAGCAAGTAGTTTTTATCAGTCTGTTTAAAACTTTGAAGCTGAATATCGTATTTACTATCTCTTTTTCCCAAGTTTTTTCCTTTTTTTCAAATTTATTTGTGTACTTATTAAAATAATTACGTTCCAGCTGTTGAGCAATGGCTTTTCAGGCAAGCAAGCAATATTTAAAAGAGAAGAAAATACTACTTAAACAATTCCAAGCCACAAAAAATAAATAAAACCCAGAAATAGAATTTGAAACAAAGAGCATGAGTAGATTGAAAAAAAGGAGCTTTGCTCTACAGCTACGCAAACACCTCTGAGTCCAGTATTTGGCACCTCCAGTGGAAAAAAATGCATAGTCTTGGAAAAACTGTCTTTGGTGGAAATTTCAGAGAATTGTTGAGGCTATTACTGCTGCTGGGTGTACAGTCGGCATTCACCATCACCACTCTGAATTTCAGAGGAGATGCTTTCCAATAGGTTGGCTTTTAAAAAATCTTGGTTAGCTCTTCAGCAGAAATACTTTGATGAATCAAGGCAATATATATTTGTCCCAGGATAATGTTACAAGATCCAATCTGGGTCAGTCATCGGAACCAGAGATTTACTCAGGGGTAGGATCCTACCAGCATAACAACCGGTTCAGTGAGCATGCTTTTTGAAAAACTGCTTCACCTGCAAGCAATTATATTATGTATACAAAACATTTGCTAGACCAATACTTGAATACAGCTCATAAGTCTGGAACCTGCATTACGTATTTGATATTAGTACTGTTGAGAAAGTCCAGAAATATTTCACAAGAAGAGTTCTCCACTCCTCTACTCGTTGCAGAATACCTTATGCCACCAGGCTTGAAATTCTAGACCTCGAAAACCTAGAACTACGCCGCCTTCGGTCCGATCTAAGTATAGTACATAAAATTATATATTGCAATGTCCTACCTGTCAGTGAATACTTCAGCTTCAACCATAACAATACAAGAGCACACAATAGATACAAACTTAAGGTAAAACGCACCAAACCTGATTGCAGGAAATACGACTTCAGCAACAGAGTGGTCAATGTCTGGAATACTCTACTGACTCTGTGGTTTCTTCCCCAAACCCCAAAAACTTTAACCTTAGACTGTCTACTGTTGACCTCACCCCTTTCCTAAGGGGCCTGTAGGTGGCGCACCAACATGCCTACCGTCCCTGTCCTGTTGTTTCTTTTATTTTTCTTATATGTATCCATTTCATGTATTTATAACTATGTTATAGTTATACCTGTCATCTTATAATCGCTTGACAAAATAAAATAAATAAAATAAATCACCATCTTCTGCTGAGTAGAAAAGCAGCAAAGTAACTAAGGTAAGAATAAAGGACAAACTAGAGCCCAACTGAAGAAAAGATTTTAAGAGAACCAGTTCGGTGTCAGCTGCTCTTTGGAGCTACCGGTTCTGTAGAACCGGGCCGAACCGGTAGAATCCCACCCTTGGGTTTACTGAGTAGAGACGGGGAGGAAGCTAAGTACCAAGTTGCAAGAAAAACAAATGAGTGGTCAGACAAGGAGACCCAAACTCATTGGTAGCCTCAGATTGCAATGAACAAAGACACACATTCAATATTTCAGCTACTAAGATTGTTGGCTGAGCAGGGACAAAAATAGCCAGGGAAATGGGCCCCATGTCAATCAATAGGAGTGCTGATTTACTACCAGTTTATCAGGTGCTTAAGAGCCGAGGACTTGGCACCCCAAGGAAACAACAGCCAATCACCGGCCATCAACACACCAATCAATCAATAGGAAGGCGCCATATCAATACAACTCATAGAATAACCCAGAACCAGGGTGGGATTCCAGCAGTTTGCACCTATTCGCTAGAACCGGTTGTTAACATTCTAAGCAGTTCGGAGAACCGGTTGTTAGAAGAAATTACTGGCCTAATCCTATAAGGAAGGCAGGAAGGAAATATTCTGGTGTTGCTTACAGAAACTGCCTCTCTGTTAACCCTTATTACATTCTTGGCAGGACTAGACTTCCTGTCTCTGGAACATCTCTGGAGTTTTTTTCCCCTCCTTTGCTGGTACTTTGCTTGTGTGGAGTGACCATTCAAAGTTACAATGGCACTGAAAAAAGTGACTTATGACCATTTTTCACACTTACGACTGTTGCAGCATCCCTACAGTCATGAGAGGCCAGGTGAGGAGATGCATGCCTCGATGTGAGTGATATTGAGTTGGCCACACCCAGCCAATAACATGACCACCAAGCCATGTCCACCCAGTCACATGACCATGAAGCCATGCCCACCACCTAAGCCACGCCCCCAGAACCGGTTGTTAAAAATTTGAATCCCACCCCTGCCCAGAACACATATTCCAGTACTGATTAGTTCCCTGAAGATGGGCTCCAACACGAGTCCAAAAACTCAGAAGAGTAAATATCTAGTCACGGTGACCAACTCAGATTGGATCTTGCAAAAATGTTTTGATTTTATGAGGGTTTTGATACAAGGAATCAAACAAACCAGGATTCCTGTGACTAATGCACTTCTTGTAATAAATAGACTCAGAGAATACTGGATTCTGCATTTCATTTTTGACACCATCCTTTAATTTAGGACACTAGATGGTCCAGCAGCATTGACTGAAGTCATCTAGTGCAGGTTGTCCTGTGAGCCAGTTGCCAAGCATCTGAATTTTGATCCCATGACTACAGGGATCCTGCAACGGTTGTAAGTGTGAAAAATGGCCATAAGTCACTTTTTCCAGTGCCGTTGTAAGTTTGAATGGTCACTAAGTGAACTGTTGTAAATCAAGGACACCTGTAGTTGTCTGGATTTTGGCGGGCTAATCCAATAGCTCTATTCTACATGCCTTGATATTCCCTATAGCCAGGGGTGGGCTTCAAAAATTTTAGCAACGGGTTCTCTGCCCGGTTGCTGGGTGGGCATGGCCCTGGTGGGCGTTGCCTAGTTGGCCTCCTGCACCACAGCAGGGGGAGCGTTTTTGCCCTCCCCGGGCTCCGGAGGCTTTCCTTGAGCCTCCAGGAGGGGGAAAACGGCCTCCCCGGGCTCCGGAGGCTCTCTGGAAGTTGGAAACAGGCCCATTTCCGGCCTTCCCGAACTTCTGGGAGGCCCGTTTTTCGCCCTCCCCGACCCTCTGCACACGCCCTGCACTTACCTGCATCCAAAACAGGCGCATGGAGATTCCTGGGAGGAGCAGGGTGGGTGGGGCCAGCCAGGAGTGGGATTTGGGGGGTTGTCCGAACTGCACAGAATCTTAGGGGCTCCCCCGAACCCCTGCGAACCCCCAGCAGCCCAGCCCTCCGTATATCTTCAGAAGCATATTGTGTGGAATTTTAGAGCTCCATTTTTATTAAGACAGGATGATTTTAGGTCCCGATTTCTCTCTGCAGATGGAAAGGAGGCAGTTTAAGTAACTCCTGGGCCCTGAAACACCCTTCCACATTCCATAGGATTGCAGCCAAAACGTCATTAAAGAAAGAGGCACATTTTAGATTTTATCAAATTGAAGCTAAATTTAATTTCGGCTCTTGCCTTTGGTTTAACTAAAAGCACTCAGCTGCCTCATCGTCTGGTAGGAACAGATGAAAATCTTAACATTTAAGCCTTTCCCCATTCCATAATAATGCGTTCCTTTTCAAGTGATAGTAAGTGTAAGAAATAATAATTCTCGGGCTGTGTGATCACAAAGGAAAGTTAACCTGATAATTGAATTTTGCTTCTTCTTGGATTTGCAGAATACGTTGAAATAATCAGATGGCCCAACTTTACCCAAAGTGAAAAATAAATAAATAAATAAATAAATAATAGAACTAAACAAAACTAATCAGGGTGCTAATCAATTAATCATGGTTTCCAATTTATGAGAATATAGTTTCACTTGTTTTGTATCTTGCTTTATATATCTTACTTAGTCTGCCAGTTACCAATCCAGAGTAGGCATTCACGGTATCCTAAACTTGATTGATTTTAGCCCTGGTTGATTTGTTAATACCTTAGCCAGCTATGTGAATTCAGTCTTTTTACTCGGTTTATGATTCAGTGGATAATGTACATTCTGACAATGGTTTGGTTGGTAACCAATTTTAAAAATATGTTCTGTGAATAGCCAATACGTTTTTTGAGTTATCATGGATCTTTTAGCTGTGTTCTTCCTGGGATATCCTGCTTTGATGAGATTGAACTAGATGTTTTCCAATGAGCTTCAACTGTGTACATTATGTGATACACTGTCCTCATGAGGGAAACATATTGTGCATTAAAGTAAGGCCAGCTCTTAAGAGCGGCAAGGCCCAGGCATTGGCTAGGCACTCAAATTTGGCAGAGGGTGATCATTTTCTATTTGCTCAATCTAATAAAAATGATCAAATGAAGCTTAAAGGGGATTTATTTATTTGTCAAAATTTTTATGCCGCCCATGACACTGGGCTGCTTGTAAAATAAATAGAAAAATAATTAAAATATCCTAGGGGTAATTAAAGGAAAATTTAATAAAAGGACAAAATATGTGGTGTTACATATAATAACAGCAGCAAGGATTGCCTTTGAGCAGTGTTGGAAGAAAGAATATACACCATCTGAAGGTCTAGTAATTAAAAAAAAAATTGAGTGTGCGGAAATGGATAAATTAACTATAGAATTAAAAGGTAAAGAAGATTCTGAATGTTATGCAAATAGAAATAAGAAAAAGAAATGTATATAATAGAGGTAGAAAGTATAGAAATAGAATTTATAGACAGTATTGGATATGGAATGTACTTGTACAAAAAATGTCATAGTACTGTTTAATAAGGAAAAATTCAATAAAAACATTAAAAGAAAAGAAAAGAAAAATAATTAAAATATTAAAATTAGACCCCTTCATGGAGTAATGAACTCAGGAGTGGGATTCAAATTTTTAACAACCGGTTCTGGGGGCGTGGCTTAGGTGATGGGCGTGGCTTGGTGGTCATGTGATTGGGTGGGCGTGGCTTGGTAGTCATGTTATTGGCTGGGCGTGCCCAACTCAACATCACTCACATCGAGGCACGCATCTCCTTGCCTGGCCTCTCATGACTGTGGGGATGCTGCAACAGTCGTAAGTGTGAAAAATGGTCATGTCACTTTTTTCAGTGCCATTGTAACTTTGAATGATCACTCCACACAAGCAAAGTACCAGCAAAGGAGGGGAAAAAACTCCAGAGAGGTTCCAGAGACAGGAAGTCTAGTCCTGCCAAGAATGTAATGAGGGTTAATGGAGAGGCAGTTTCTGTAAGCAACACCAGAATGTTTCCTTCCTGCCTTCCTTACAGGATTAGGCCAGTAATTTCTTCTAACAACCAGTTCTCCGAACTGCTTTGAATGTTAACAACCAGTTCTAGCGAATAGGTGCGAACTAGTAGAATCGCATCCCTGGATGAACTAACTATGTAAGCGCAGGCAAAAAGAGCTTTGGGCTGTAGAAAAGCAGGAAGACCATTTTTAAAATGCTACCCATATTGTATAGTGACTAAGAAAGAACTCCAGATGATGTAAGTTTTGCCATTATAGGTAAAAGTTTTTGAGCCCTTGTGGCTTGGATCCCCTGGGAGTTGCTCATGTTTCATGTCCGGCTGACATTTTCCCCCACCGTAGGATTACAGCTGTAATGATGGTTGCAGCATCAACTGCAACCAGAATCTGGTCCCATGACACATCTTGCCAACCATTCTTGGACTATCATAGGCTATTCCGGTGTCACTTGCGTATGTGTGAATCCAAACTGTTCTTGTTACTCAAGGATTTGCTTCTGCAATATTACTCAACTAGACCTGCTGCTGCCTACAGTGGTTTCCTTTGAAGTGCCCATTTCTCAGGTTGCCATCCTCCTACCCTTCTTCTCCTACCCTTTTTTAAATTGGACCTAAGAATGGACACGTCCAATGTTGTAGCAACCCCATTCTTCACATTACTAGCCAGAGAAAGCCTATCAGAAAAGCTTTTACTGCACTTCTAAAACAAATCTAGGAAGGAGCCAATTTTGACTTGCTGGAATGTGGTGCTTTACTGAAGTGCAGCTAACTTTAGTTAGTACATGGAGGGTTCGATTCCTCAAAATGACGTGGAAAAAGCTCTCTTAAAGTGACTTACAAAATAGAAAACTTGGAAAATTGCAAAATGACCTGAAGAAGTCATATTCTGCTGGGAATATCCAGGCTTTTCGAGAGGTGTCGGTTAAAGTTCAGCAATAATTTTGGTATGCAACCCACATTATTCACGACAATCCTTTCTGCTGTGGGAGTAGAGTTAATAGGTTAAAATAGTTGCAGGTAAGGGATTGCTATTAATACTACAAAGTGTGACATATCTAGGGACTTGGGAAATACTTTTTATAAAAACGTAGCTGGTTTTTAATCATACAGAGTCCTCATTAAATCAACTATCGAAGAACAAAATAGAACAAATGGCTTAATCCAACCTTCTCTAACCTGTTACCTTAAGTATAGGTAGGTGTGACTTAGTCAACACTGGCTGGGAATTCTGGGAGTTCTAATCCCTATACACTTGGCTCATTAGTCAATAATTACAGGAGGAGGATTTTGATTAGCAAACCTTGACACCTTTTTCTGTTGATTTGATACAAATTGAGAAACAGAAAATCACTTGCTTTGAAGTCATGGATTTCCCTATGCAAAAGCTCACCCAGCTCTGCCCCAAGGAATCAGCTAGCTATCCAAGGCCAACTCTGAAAAAGGGAAGGGCAACAAAAGGTGGTGCAAAATGAATACTGAGAAATCCTTTCAGATATTTTTTTTTTTTTCTGGGGAGGCCATACATTGTAAAAGACCGAAGAGGCATCGTTCGCTTCAACCTTTACTCTGAGCCCCAGCCTGATTTCTCTGCTGCAATTCGCCTCTAACTGAAAGTTTTGTGCAATAGTTCGAGCTGTATTCTAGATCAAGGTGGGGAGGATTTTATTCCGTAAGACATCCTGGAAAGGTTTGCAGGATCACCTCTAGAGATGTGGATTGCAAAAGCACACAGAGCCAGAGGTCGATCTTACATTCCCTTAAGCAATTACCCGATACTTTTCATTGCCTTTGCAGCTGTATTTTGGCTGTCAATAATAGCTTGCAATGGAAAATGACAAGCCACTCTAGATAGGCAGAAGAATAGTGTGATGTCAAGGTCTGGAAAAAAAAAGAAAAGAAAGAGATATCTCTTTTTCTCCCCTTTCCTCTTCCTCTTCCACGGCAGTGCAATTATGTGCATGTCCTATTTTTGCTGGAGAGAACTCAAACTTGGACTTACTGCATTTTCCAGGTACGACCGTGTGAAGGATAAGTAATCCACGCGGTAAAGGAAGGGCTAGTTACAAAGCAGTGGCAAGGGATGACAGGACCTAAACCCGGACTGCCTACAACAAGGAATGCTTGCTGCCCTCTTGTCTTCCAGAAGAACATGGCTCATGCAAGGTTAAAAGCAAAGAAAAACGCTGCCTTGAACATCAGCTCTTCGCTAACCTGCCAGGACCCAATCTCAGGGTTCTGCGTTTCCCTGGCAACAGTAGAAGGCATCCCTAACACCTAAAGCAGAGAATTTCCCCGCTTGGCTCTAAGGTGGTTGCAATGTCATCAGCCGTTTCCTGGGTAACACAGAATCCGGAAGCTAAGTCCTGACAGGTGGGGGTGGGGAGAGGCTGAGTTTGGCAGCCCCCTTCTGTCAGATGCATGGTTTTTCTGCTTCATCCCAAGCTTGGCTGTTACATGATTGACTTGTACAGATGGAATTTACCATTCTCCTGCTTAAGACTCAACCTGTGTTTTCTCCCACCCACAGCGCGCGCGAGTGTTTCCAAGACTTAGCAACAGGCTCCCGAAGCAGTGCCAGGAGGCATCCCATAATTCCCCTACCCTCTTGAGGCTGGAAGACCTGAGATTGCCAAGCCGTTGTTAGCAGAGAATTCTGGCGCTTTCAGCCTCAACCTCTTTGGAAGATGTCAGGTTGGGGAAATTAACCCCTTCCACTTTTTAAGAGATTCACTTGTTTGGTTCCTTCCTAAAAACAATGATTTGAGATAAATCGTGTGGCACTTAGTGGTCAAAGAATCCTCCTCTTATGAAGCATCCTCCATAGGAATGGCAACTTCTCGTGGAAGTTGTAAGTGTGGAATACAACTTCTTTATTTTTTTGGGGGGGGGCAAAATGCTGACTCTGTAAACCACTTAGAGAGGGCTGGGAAGCATTGGGAAGCGGTACATAAGTTTGAATGCTATTGCTATTTATCTTCAGTCATTGCGTCCAAGCCTGAGATGTTTGTAGAGGATGGGAGCTGGTGGTTCAAGGGTTATGAAGGCCCCCTGATTAAGATTAAATGTTGGATTTAAAGGCAGGCTCGTAGAAGGGAAGCTGTATTAATCTAGGGTAGCCAAAATTTAGAAAGATTCTGGTAACACTTTTCGACCAGGTAATGAAGTAAAAGAGCCGTGGTGGCGCAGCGGTTAGAAAGCAGTACTGCAGGCTACTTCTGCTGACTGCCGGCTGTCTGCAATTTGGCAGTTCGAATCCCACCAGGCTCAAGGTTAACTCAGCCTCCCATCTTTCCGAAGTCGGTAAAATGAGGGCCCAGATTGTTGGGGGCCATAGGCTGACTTTGTAAACTGCTTAGAGAGAGATGTAAAGCACCGTGAAGCGGAATATAAGTGCTATTGCTATTGCTATAAAGCCTTAAACATGCTTGCAATTAGAGGCTCAAGTTTCTAGTGGCTTTTAGTCTAAATTTTTTTTTGTCTGAAGAGATCGAATCATCTTTTTTTTTTTTACATTCTTTCATGTTAAGGTTATTTTTCTTTTAATTAAATTATTTCCTGTCCAACTGTTCCTTGGGGGTGGGGGGAGAGGCTGAAAAGACGCCTTTCCTTTTATCTTCTTGATGCTTCCTCATTCTCCAGTAGCTTTCATAATGCAGGTTGTTGTTTTTTTCTTCCAGAAAAGCCAATCTACTCAGTGTCATCATTTTGTAATCAGTTTTACAATGCACATTTCCTTGTTAATATTCCACAACACAAACTGATAAAACATGGCTCTGAAATATATCTTAGTCAACAATCTACTGAATCTACAATGACCCAAAAAGACCTTTTACAAGAGGAGATGTGGGGGGGAGGGAGGGAGGAGGGAGAGAGAGAGAGAGAATAACTTGGCAAATAGCTTTGAAACTATGCTGTGGAACTAGCATCGCATGTTCAGGGAGTGAGGCAGTTGTCACATTGATAGATATAAGATTTGCATCAATCTGCCCTAGGTTTTCAACCCTATTAAGCCATGCTGTGTATGCCTAGCTATAAACGTACCATTTGGAAAGGCTTGGTTGTATATTATGGAGCTGCTTATCCTGAACAAAGGAGGTAGAAATCTTCTTCTTCCTCCTCCTCTTCCTCCTCCTCCTCTTCCTCCTCCTCCTCTTCTGATTCTTCTACTTACTCTTTTCTTCTTCTCCCCCCCCCTCCTCCTCCTCCTCCTCCTCCTCCTCCTCCTCCTCCTCCTCCTCCTCCTCCTCCTCCTCCTCCCTAGCATATTCCCACAGGTGCAAGGTCCGCTGTTCGGATTATTTATTGCCGCTCTCCAGGGCGTAGCACTGAGTCTTGCATACCTTTGTTGATAGTGTCAACAAATGGTGTCATTTGTCGATGGTGTCTTGCCATCTCTGTTTTGGACGCCTGCGAGGTTGGTAGCCAGTCTTGGCCACGGTGGAAGGTGCTGCTCTCAGGACATGTCCACACCAGCAGAGCAGGCCTTTTCTCATCTTCTCTATAATTGGTGCCACATCAAAAATGTTGTCGAATGGTGTCATTTATGTGTGATGTGGTCAAGAAGGGAGATGCCCGATATCCAACGGAGCATTTCCATGGCATGGAGATAGCTTTTGGTCCCTGTTGTTGCTGCCCAGTGTTCAGTGCCATACAGAGCAACAAGAATATATTAGCTTTATTCCTGGCAAGAATCTCCTTTTTTTTTTGCTTTCCTTTGGCTTTTTGGTAGGCCAAAAGAGAAGCATCCTGCAGACCAAGCCGTCCTACTCTGTTGCCTAAGTAGATTTGTCGGTCCTTTCCAGGAGTGGTGGGTTCGCAAGGGTTCGGGAGAGCCCCAGCTAAGATTCTGTGCAGTTTGGAGAACCCCCAAATCCCACTCCTGGCTGGCTCCGCCCGCCTCACCCCTCCCAGGAGTCCCCATGCGGCCCATTTTGGATGCAGGTAAGTCCAGGGAGCACATGGAGGCTCAGGAAGGTCCAAAAACGGGCCTCCCGGAAGTTCAGGAAGGCCAGAAATGGGCCCATTTCCGGCTTCCAGAGAGCCTCCGGAACCCAGGGAGGCCATTTTCGCCTTCCCAAAGGCTGGAGGAAAGCCTCCGGAGCCTGGGGAGGGCAAAAACACTCCCCCCCCCCACACTGTGTTTAGGCCACTCCCACCATGGACACGCCCCACCCAGCCACCGGGCAGAGAACCCTTTGCTAAAATTTTTGAAGCCCACCCTTTCCAACAGCTTAGCTGGGTTTTCTTCTGAATCGCTGTTGCTACTTCTCAGCTCAGCTGCCCCTCCCTTTCTGAGCTCAGAAGGAGCCTTCTTGGTGAAGCCAGTGATGTCTGTCTCAGTGTGAGTGTGTGTGTGTGTGTGTGTATGTGTAACATTCCTTACAGTCAGGCAGGCGAGTCACTTAACGATGAGGTCAAGACTTCAACCCAGCCTGTGATCAACCTCAAGAAAATTCATTGCTTGGACAGCTGTAGTGGGTTGTTCCAGCCTTACGCAGCTGCCTGGCTGGAGATAGAGACTAGATTGAATGTGCAGCCTTGGGGGGAATGTCTGATGGCTCATCCATCCTGTGCCTGGCATTGGAGGGACTTTCCTGAATCTCAGCTCGCAGGCCCACCGCCATCTTTTTCTACACGTCTAGACTATCCCAACCTTCCGTGTCTCCTTGGGCTACATGGAACGAATGCAGACACAGCATGGAGGATATAAGAGGATGTGGGTGGTAGTGATGGCCATGGGAATCAGATGTCTAAGCATGATTTGGGTGCGAATTTGGGCCTCGTCTAGACATGCAGGAAAGAAATCAGTAAAACCCCGTGGTAGGTGGATAGAATGGAAAACTCTAAATAACAAGGGGGTAATGATACCAGGGCACACTCCCTCCACTAAAATGATAAAATGGTGTTCCTTATAGGCTGCCTTTCAGGTTCTGAAAGGTTTTCTTTAAAAACAACAACCCTTTTGAATGTACATGGGGACTTTTTTTTTAAAAAAAGAGATTTCCTCTCTACAGCCTGAAATAGTTTAGACCAGACATAACTCTACTACCTCTTGCCCATCATTTTCAGGACTGTGCCTGATTTTTAAGATTGAAAAAGAGAATACAGGGTGCGTTCTATTTTTATTAAAAAGAATTTGGATCGTGTGTGCATATTTGTGGGTCTTGTAAACAGTTACACTCGATTGCGGTTCATCTTTCTTTTCTCCTGCGTGGTGTAGAAAAGCAATTCTAAAGTGACAGACAGAATGAACCTTGGGAGGAAGTCCAAAGCTCTCATTGGATGAGGAGGAGGAGGAGGAGAGGAGGAGGATAATAGATTGACGGAAGAACAAAATCAGAAAGACTCAAGGCAGCATACGTAGTTAAAGCATCCTAAAAGATGCAAAAGATATAACCATAAACAGGAATATTAACAGACAGGGACGTATACAAACGAAATACCAACCCCCTTCATTGGCTCAGTTGGGTTACAAATGACTGACTTTCCATGGTTGTGCAGTAAATATTACTTTATTGGAGGAATAAAAACCTGTCGTGTCCTGGATTGGCCTCCGCAGTGTTTTTTCCCCATCCAAACTATGTACAGGACAGTGGTGGGATTCAACATTTTTTACTACCAGTTCTGTGGGCGTGGCTTGGTGAGTGTGGTGTGGCTTAGTGGGTGTGGCAGGGGAAGGATACTGTAAAATCCCCACTCCCTCTCCATTCCACTAACCTGCTTTCCAGCTCTGTTCTCCTGTGCAGGGCAACAAAAGAAGACCTAGCCAATCAGCTGGGACTCGGGAGGCAGAGAAGAGATGGTGGTGGGGCCAGTCAGAGGTGGTAGTTGCCGGCTCTCTGAACTACTCAAAATTTCTGCTATCGGTTTTCCAGAACTGGTCAGAACCTGCTGAATACCACCTCTGGTATAGGAGTGAGAAACGGGTGCAGGTTCGCCATACGACCACAAAGGAGCCCAAAATTTCTGTTGTTAAGTGAGACACTTGCTAAGTGTATTTTGCCTCATTTTATGACCTTTTTTTGCCACAGTTGTTTAGCACTGCAGTTGTTAGGTTAGTAACCCGATTGTTAAGTGGATCTGGCTTCCCCAATTGACTTTGCTTGTCAGAAGGTCTCCAAAAGGGACATTGCAACCATCATAAATATGAAGCAGTTGCCAAGCGTCTGAACCTCGACCACGTGTTCATGGGGATGCGCATTGGCCATAAGTATGAAACACATAAGTGACTTTTTTCCGTCATCATTTTAAACAGTCACTGAACGAACTCTCGTAACTCAAGGACTGTATTGAACTACAGTTCTCAACAGCCCTTCCTGTTGGTTGTGCTGGCAATGGATCCTGGAACACTAATACATTATGGGCTACATCAGGGGTGTCCAACCTTGGCAACTTTAAGACTTGTGGACTTCAACTCCCAGAATTCCTCAGCCAGCAAAGCTGGCTGAGGAATTCTGGGAGTTGAAGTCCACAAGTCTTAAAGTTGCCAAGGTTGGACACCCCTGGGCTACATCCTTTCTTTATAGGCCTTGTCAGCAGGTCTTAGGCACTATTGATTCTCAGGGATCTTTTCTTCTTAGCTCTGTCATTGAGCTTTATATTTATTTATTTATGTGGTGCCTTTGAGCCAGTTGTTGATTCCTTGCCTGGAATCCTGCAGATTTCTTGGTGAGATGGCAATGGTTTTGCCATTGTCTTCTCCCTCCTAGGGCTGAGAGGGAGAAGGACTGGCCCAAGGTCACCCAGCTGAATTTGTGCCTAAGATGGGACTATTTCCCTTGCTCTCCCAGTTGATAGCCAGGTTCCTTAACCACAACACCAACTGGCTGTCATTCAGTCAGCTTCTCTGACTGAATCCTGGCAAGTCAACATGCTGGTCCCTTGAATTTTGTGTTACCAGGATTTTTCTGACATGGTTCCCCCCTCTAAATGATTTGGTCTATAAAAGTCCATCAGCTCCATCTGTCAACGCAGGGTTAAGGGGTGATAGCAGTTGTAGGTCCAAACATCTGGAAAGATTCAGGTCCAGAGTACCACACAGGAGTTTTCCAAACCCCACCTGGAATGGCCAGGGATATGCGTGGCACTGTTTGCGTGTGAAGTTGCTCTGCAGCTGAGACGTTGACATCCATAACATGGTGACAAATCTTTGGCGCTTCGTGTTGGATGTGGGAATGTAAAACCGGTTCAGTTTAGAACCAAAAGGCCAACAAGATAATGTATGATTCTAATGTTTTTCTGTCCCTCTGTATTACCTTTTATCCGTGAGTGACTTGCCTTCCTTTTTTCCCCTAGTTTTCCAAATTTCCTCAATTTCTGTCCCCCTCTTTTATCTTCCCTTCCCTTCCCTTCCCTTCCTTTCTTTCCATTCCCGTTTACAAAGATACCAGGATGGCAGAAAATAAATCTCCCCCCTCCCTCCCTCCCTCCCTCCCCCTCCCTCCCTGTGTTATGTGTGTGTGTGTGTGTGTGTGTGTGTGTTTGTTTGTTTCTCAGCCTTGGCAACTTGAGGATGCCTAGACTTCAACCCCCAGAATTCCCCATCCAGCTAGGGAATTCTGGGAATTGAAGTCCAGACATCTGGAGTTGAAGTGCAGACTTCCTCAAGTTGTCAAGATTGAGATGTAGTACTCTGGAGGAATGCACAGGATATTTGCCAGGCTGAGGGCTGTGCCTGTGACTCACAATGCATTAGACTACTTTTTTGTGCCTCCATTTCCCAGGAAAAGTTAGGAGGGATATGGGAGAACAAACCTCCCAGATTCTCTCTTAGCCAAGGAAGCGGCAGGATTCAGCGGCTTGGCTCTTATGCTGAGAATTAGCAGGGCCTAGCCCCCTCTTACTGTGTGTGTCCAATAATTCACTGCTTGGATCAAAGCTTGGACTTTAGGATGCCACCAACAATAGTCCAAGCCTAGAATCAACACCAAGCTTCATGGAGGAACCTGATTTCATGCTCTCCCCACTTCGCTAATTCTGGTTGACTCTCCCTTCAAACTCTGATTTTATGTGAGCATTCACAATTTTCCAAACCTTTTATAAAGGGTGCTAATTTTCTGTGCGGCAGTCTTAAAAACGCGATCTTCCAAAATGAGAAGTACCTAACACACTCCTAGCTCAGTAATCTGCTAATACAACTGTATTAACTAAAACAACTGTACAACTGTAATCTGCTAATACAACCAGGCCATTTACCTTGCAGGCTAATAAGGAGGGTGAGTTCATATATGCATGTGAGAATATCTTTATTCTTAAAAGTGGGGTACCTATCACTTACTAAGCCAACCCATGCAGGCTTCACTCACTGTATACGGTCCTAAAATGTAGTTTGCAAGCCACAGATTTAGGGTTCACACATGCTGTGCTAAACTTAAACAAACCCACAGTAATGCTGTACTGGCTTGAACAAATCTGCCTTTTGTGTTTTTTCTGGATGCTACTTGGTTTATGGTACAAGAAAACATGGAGAGAAACAGTTCACTGAAGAAAATGATCTATGGGTTCTTTATAACCAACTTCCAATGGAGATAATGGGTCAGTCATCAGTAACTGAGTTTAAACAGGCTTGGGATAAACGCATGTCCATCACTCAACAAAAATAAAAAATAAAATAACTTTAAAAAAATATATACATAAAGTTCAAAGTAAACCAAAAACCCGAAGGGCAAACTCAATGGAGCGTCGTTTTTTTCTGCTGTCAGTTTCCTATGCTTGCACAAGAGGCAAAGTGGTGTGTATGTGAAGTACATATGTGCATTTTGAACATGATTCAGAGAAACAGCAATTTGAAAAAAAAAAGTGGAAAAAAAAGAGAGCTTGAAGGAATGACTATTGACAGAAGTTTTAACAATGACTGTGTGGTTCTGCATTTGGATGTAGTGGATTCTTGGGAGGCCACGTATCATGACTCAGCATGCTTGCCTGAAAAGCTCAGCCTCTTATGCTCTGGGCATTTTTTGTTGGTGGATCTGTCCCAATAATCCAGGCTGGGGAAACAAAGCATCCTTAGACAGGTCCACAGCTTATACGCAGGGGTGGGATTCAAATTTCTTAACAACCGGTTCTGTGGGCGTAGCCTAATTTGTGGGTGTGGCTTGGTGGTCACATGACTGGCTGGGCATGGCTTGTATGTAAACATTGTAAATATTTATGTAAATATTGAATTTTTAATAAAAAAGAGCACCTTTTACCCAAAATCAGGAAAAGCAGGCAGGCAGATTGAGTTGCTTTGCAGAATCACAGATTCACTCAGAGATCTACCTTTCTGCAATCTGCTGCCTGAGTCTGCACTGAAAAATAGAAGCTTCAGTCCTAAGGAAGATTCAGCTCTGCTCTCCACCCCCCGCAACCCCCTGAATACCACTCTTGACTGGGCCTCAGGGAAGCCTCCTGGATGAAGGCTAAGCAGTACAACAGCGATTTAGATTAGCTACAAAGAAAGAAATCGGATGAAAAATCCTGCTTTCTAGCTAATCTAAATCTCCCAGCAGAGCTGATAGTCAGAACAGCTGATCATAGGAGGGGAAAAAGCAAAAATAGCAACTTACCAAAAATTAGGCAAAGGCACAACGCAGTCAAGTTGGATGGCACACATGTGAGACAAGGAGTGACTGGGAGGGCAGGGCGGGGCCAGCCAGTGGCGCAATTTGCCAGTTCTCTGAACTGCACAGAATTGTAACAACTGGTTCTATAGAACCAGTCCGAACTGGTAGAATCCCACCCCTGCTTATAGGGCAGAAAAGGAGGTAAAAGGTATGCTGAGGTCCTAGTGACTCCATGGACATATCTGGGTGTTTGCCATTGTTTTTTTTTTCAAAAAGGTTTTATCCTCTTCCCAGACCTAGCCTACAGCTTTGAGATTTCTTGATGGGATCCCATGAAATCTAGACTGACCTTCTGCCTCGCTTGGCTTGCTTGCTTTTTATGGTCAACCAAGGTCATCCAGATCCCCCCACTTCCTAGAAAAGGAGACCAGTTGTCATTTCCTGCTTGTGAGTGTATGCGTGTGCATGTGTGAACTCATACACACCCATGCCACACACTCCTTCCTTGTTAAGGATTAATACTGATGGTTAGGACTGATGGGATTCGTGAATATATATCTGTGGTTATCAGATGTTGTTTTATTTATGAGCAAAAAGTGTTCAGGGAGTCTTCTTCCTAACTACTGATAACAACGTCATATTGATCAATGACATGTTTATTTCTGGATTCCTTTAGCAGGATGTGTCCGGCTGTGGTCTTACACAAGAGGTGGGGATTGATGGGAGCATCTGGGCAGGGAAGCTACATGGTGAGGGCAGCAGTTTCCCCCTCGCCAGCAGTAGTGCTATTTCTTGCCAACCGGGCACACCCATCCCCTGGAGAAGGGTGAGGGTGGTTGGAAAAGGACTTGCCCAGATGCACCAAAACTGACGTATCGTCTTCCCCTCTTCCCATGCTTGGTGACGTAGTGGTGGCATAGATAGATAGATAGAGAGATAGAGAGAGAGATAGAGAGAGAGATAGAGATAGAGATAGATAGAGATATATAGATAGAGATAGATAGATAGATAGATAGATAGATAGATAGATAGATAGATAGATAGATAGATAGATAGATAGATAAAAATAGATAGATAGAGATAGAGATAGAGATATAGAGATAGAGATAGATATATAGATAAATAGATAGATAGATAGATAGATAGATAGATAGATAGATAGATAGATAGATAGATAGATAGATAGATAGATAGATATAGAGATAGATAGAGATATATAGATAGATGATAGATATATAGATATAGATAGATAGATAGATAGATAGATAGATAGATAGATAGATAGATAGATAGATAGATAGATAAAAAATAGATAGATAGAGATAGAGATATATAGATAGAGATAGATATATAGATAAATAGATAAATAGATAGATAGATAGATAGATAGATAGATAGATAGATAGATAGATAGATAGATAGATAGATAGATAGATAGATATAGAGATAGAGATAGAGATAGATATATAGATATAGATATGTAGATAGAGATAGAGATAGAGAGATAGAGATCGATAGAGATAGCTTTCTCTCCTTTGTTCCTTGCCTGTTTTAACTTTCCCTCCCTTTCCTGCATAGATGCAGCTGCAACCAAAGCATTCCCAAAACTAGTGTGTCTAAACCAGGGGTATCAAAGTCAAGGCCCGAGAGCTGGATCCAGCTTTTCATGGGATGCTTAGATCTGGCCCATGAGGCCACCCTGGAAACAGCAAAGGACCGGCCCACGGTGCCTCTGAAAGTGAAAATGGAGCTCAGGAGGCCCACAGGCAGCTCTCTGAAGCTCCATTTTCACTGGCAGAGGATTGCAGGAGGCCGTCGCAGCTGAAAACGGAGCTTGGGAGCCCATTTTTCGCTGGCAGAACATGGCCATTGAGCTGGCCATGCCCATCCTGGCCATGCCCCCCGAGGTCAACCACAACCCTGATATAGCCCTCAATGAAATCGAGTTTGACAACCCTGGTCTAAAACCAAGCAGAGCTCTGAATCTTTATGGTACGTCCATCCACCTTACACCCATCCATCTATGAACTTATCTCCGCCCCCCCCGTCCCGCTGGCCTCAAAGCACCTGCTGTTTTGGCAGATAAAAGGGAAATGAAGATTGGGTGCTGAAAGATTTAGATCAGCTCTTATCTCAGTAGGAGTGGCATATCCATTTCTTCAGAGAGTCTCGCCTCCAGTTTATAGCTTGATAGGGTTCTTCCCTTCCCACAACAGGGCTTGCCACCAAGATCATGGATGCAAGTTATACGGCAGTGGTGGCTAATCTTTTGGGGTTCCTGTGCCAAAAATTGTGCATGTCCAATTTGGGCAAGTATTACAAATTCAAACAAACAAACAAACAAACACTTTCCAGACCAAAGACCATGTTGCACAGTATGTATTCCAAAAAAAGTAGCAGGTGGGTGGATGGGCGGGACAAGAACAAAATTGATTTCATTTAAAATTAAGTGATTAAAATTAAGTGTAAGTCCAGTGTAAATTAGTCTGATTAAAATTAAATATGTCCAGTATAAATTAATTTAATTAAAATTAAATGTGGTTAATAGAATTACTCTCCACTCCTGGATTTGATTGGTTTCTCTTTCTGTTTCTTAAAAATTACAATTTAGGAATGACTTTTGGAGGTTTCCAAGTTCTGTCACAACTTGTGGGAGTCTCATGCAACCCTGTGAGTTCAGGTAATGCCCCTTCATAAAGGAGCATAAATAGGAAGGAACTTGGAATAGCAAAAGGCCACAAACCCACAGCCACACTCTGCCAGGAATTATCCAGAACCAAAGACAAGATACAGAAGGATGAAAGACACACTGTAATATGCAAAATCAATTGTAACCATTGCAACCAATTCTATGTGGGACAAATACCACGTCAATTAAAAACCAGGATCCACGAATACCGGCTGGCAGTCAAATGCCATGATCCCAAATTCTTCATTTCTATTCACACCGACACCAAATAGCACCAGTTTGATTGGAGTAACACAAAAATGATCGGCCATGTAATCACCCACCCAGTGGTGGGATTCAAATTTTTTTACTACTGGTTCTGTGGCCATGGCCTGGTGGCTTGGTGGGTGTGGCAGAGGAAGGATAATGTAAAATCTCCATTCACATCCCACCCCACTAACCTGCTTTCCAGCTCCATTCTCCTGTACAGGGAGGTGGTAGTTGCCGGTTCTCCGAACCACTCAAAATTTCCGCTACTGGTTCTCCAGAACTGGTCAGAACCTGCCGAATCCCACCTCTGCACCCGCCATGCTTGTGAGTACATCTAAGCTGACCTACAACCAGCCTATGAACCCTTCAGAATCCAAACCAGCCGCACAGCCAACCAGAGACAGCACTTAAACACTTAGCAACTGTTTTTGCTTACCGATGGGAATTTTAGGCACAGTTTGCGGTCCTAAGTCAAGGACTTCCTGTACACCGTATTTTTATACACCACCGCATCCATGCCACTGTGCTCTTGCCATACACGCAGAGAAGGGGAATGCACGATCTGCTAAGGCCTCTGGAGGTGTTCATGACCTCCTCTATGGCCGGATGCCTGGTTTTGTGTGCAGTCTTGGAAGAAGACCAGCTGGACTTTTAGATCATGGGGTGGGAAAATAAAAAAACCTGGCTCTACCTCAAAGGGATTTGGATCATGCTGGTGTCCAGTGGCCGGCCTCTCCCCTGTTTCTATCCAAGCGCTTTTGGACTGGAATTCTGCTGGATCTCCCACAGGGAATGGCTCTGAATCTCTCTTTGTGAATGAATACTTTTCTCTGTGGGACTCTTGGCATTTCTGTTTTTGCCTACAGCCTACGTCCTCTAAGGAAGGAGGAGTGGGGATGAAAGTCTCTTCGGAGGCAAGATTTAAGCCCTACCCTTGTTCTCTATTTATCATTAGGGCCAGGGGCAGGGGGGCAAGGAGGGGTTGCCTCTTGCAAACCGTACAGTGGAGTCTGTCTGAACACTCTAAACAGCTCCATGCTATATATGACTTGCCTCCAGAAGTTCTGGGTGTGCCCCAACATCTGGAGGTTTTAAAGAAGAGATTCAACAACCATTTGTTGGAAAAGTTATAGGATTTCCCTGCTTGAGCAGGGCGGTTGGACTCCCTTACAACCAGGGGTGGGATTCTCCAGGTTTAACAACCAGTTTGGTGATTGTGCACTTCACTCACATGCACAGCACTCGAGTAACCCAGCTGAAAAGCGACAATCCGCTATACCGCGCTAATCAGCTGAAACGATATAGGTAGGTAAAGCACAGGGCTCAGAGGATGTGGGCCCACATGATAGTCACAGCGAACCGGTTCGCTGCCAGCTGATTTTCGGAGCAAGGGGTTCGGCCGAACTGGTCCAAACCGGTCGAATCTCACCCCCTGCTTCCAACCCTGTTACTCTGTTATCAACAAACTCTCTGCTTAAAGATAGTTTGGTCTGAGATATCTATTATTACATTATTAAGAGTAGGCTGCAATATGCTTCCTTTCTTACACTGACCCAGTTGGCCATGATGTAGGAGATAACTAGGCTGGTGGAGTCAAACACATCATCAGTCTGGAATCTCTACACTCTGTAAGAGTCCTAGCCTGCTTGAAACCTGTTGACTCTTATCTGGCACCAATCTGCCTTGACAGCTAGTAGCTGTGATTCTTGTGCAGAGGTAGCATGAAATAAACTTGTAGTGCTTTTGGATCCTGTCCTGGCTCCTGATCTCCTGGGTCATCCTCATTCAGTCATGCCCAACCCTCAGCCACTTTGTGGATCAGCACTTTCCATGCCTCTCTGTCTCACATCGACTCCTTTAAACCCACCATAGTCATCTCAGTGCCATCCTTTATAGCAGGGGTCCCCAAACTTGGCAACTTTAAGATTTGTGGACTTCAACTCCCAAAATCCTGGAAGTTGAAATCCACAAGCTTTAAGTTGTGAAGTTTGGTGACCTCTTGTTATGCCCCTGGTGGAGTCTGACTCTGAGGAAGAGGAGGAACAGCCAACAGGGAGTGGAAGTGTGGCTCCGGAGGTGGTGGAGGAAGCTGGGGAGGGGCATTGAGGCTGGCTGAGCAGTCAGAGGAGGATCCGGGCCCATCCCCTCTCCATCCTAGGTCACGCAGGGAGGAGAGGATCAGGGAAAAGCGAGGTTTACTCAAGAGGAGATTACCATGATCCTCCTCGTGGCTTGCAGGTGGGAGCTATGTATATAAGTTTGCAACTGCGCAGTTAGAATTGCTGAAGTCAACTAGTGTTCACCTTGAAAGAGGCTTATCTTTGCTGGCGTTCTTCCCATGGACTTTTCTCAGTTATTTTCCTGAAGTTTATAATTAGTTATCTCGGCTTGCTTCAGAACTCTCATCAATGCAGTTTGTTTTGGTTTTCTGTTTTCCTCCTTATTTACTTTTGTGACTTTAAACTGTGCCTAATAAAACAGTGAAGTTAAGTTGAAGGCTTTACCGGACTTTAATATATGTTTTGAGTTTTGGGTTATTTTGAGAGACATCACACCTCTGCTTTATAGTGTCCAGCCAGTGGGTCCTAAGGTGGCCGCTTCTCCTTTTCCCACTGATCATTCCCAGCACGACTGACTTTTTGACTTTTTGAGTGAGTCAGCTCTCACGACATGACCCAAAGTATGACAGCCTCTGTTTGGCAATCCTGGCTTCAAGTGATATTTTAGGTGAGGTTCGATCTAGGACAGGGTGTCAAACTCGATTTCATTGAGGGCCCCTTCAGGGTTGTGTTTGGCCTTGGGGGGCTGGTGCGGTGTGGCCAGGGTGGACGTGACCAGCCGAACGTCTCTGATCAAGGCTCTGTTTTCAGCCATGACAGCCTCTTGCAGACTTCTGCCAGCAAAAACAGAGCCTTGGGGGGCAACAAAAGAAGACCCAGACGATCAGCTGGGACTCAATGGGAGGCGGAGAATAGATGGGGGCAGGGCCAGTCAGAGGTGGCATTTGCTGGTTCTCCAAACTACTCAAAATTTCCACTACCGGTTCTCCAGAACTAGTCAGAACCTGCTGAATACCTACCTCTGAGCCACTGGAACCTGACAATAATCTTAAAACCTTTTTGAGGCCCATTGATGCCTTTAAATGAGATGGGTAAATGTTTTGAGCCGGATCGAATCCATCCCCGTGTTACAAGCTGATACTTCCTACCACGCATTTGTCCTACGTGTTGATGTTTCTTCAGCAATTTTTGGAACAAGTTTGTGAAGCCTGGTCTTTTATTCTACCCTTATGTTTAAATTTCTCAGCTTTTGAACAATAGCACATGTTTCAGATTCTCAGCTTGTTAAAGATAGCCCATCCAAATGGTTTGAATTCCAAAAGAGAAGAACTAATTGGGACTTTCCAAGTTCTGTTTTTTTCCACAGTTTACTGGAGGTTGGCCATGCTGTTGCTATACTTCACTCCCCAAACATTCTTATCTATCTATCTATCTATCTATCTATCTATCTATCTATCTATCTATCTATCTATCTATCTATCTATCTATCTATCTATCTATCTATCTATCTATCTATCTATCTATCTATCTCCATATACAAGTAATCCTTGACTTATGACCACAATTGGAACCCGAGTTTCTGTTGCTGAGCAAGGTTAAGTGAGTTGTGGCTGATTTTACACCCTTTGTGTCATGGTTTTTAAGTTGAATCACGGCAGTTGTTAACTGAAGCATGATCATTAAGTGAATTCAGTTTTCCCAATGTACTTTGCTTGTCAGAGACCAGCTGAGAAGGTTGCAGAGCGTGATCACATGACCTCAGGATGTTGTAACTGCGTAAATACACGCAAGTTGCCAAGCCCCCAAATTTTGATCACATAACCATGGGAAAGCTGAAACCGTCATAAGTTTGAGAACTGGATGTCAGTCTCTTTTTTCAGTGCCATTGTAACTTTGAGCAGTCACTAAACGAATATGTGATGACCCGGGGTGTGGCACAAAGGCAACACAGTCAGATAATCAGTAGGAGTCCCTTTATTAGCTCTAACTTTGCCCCCAATGTCCTGGTTACCTTCTGGCTGGAGAAAAACTCTCACAGGAACAGCCTTTGGTACAGAGAATAAAGTCCAAAACATGGTCAACAAAAACTGTCTATCAGTCCAAACAAGGCGAAATGAGGTAATTAGTCCGGTAGGGCAGGAGAAGGAATTCCAGATATGAAGGCACGGCAATAGCTCAACACAGTTGGGAAGATGCCAGAAACACAGATTCAACACAAGATAAACTCATATTTGCTCTCAGCAGCTCCTGCACTCAACATGCATTTCTTTTAAACTCTCTTCCCAGCTGTCGCTAATGAAGGGAATCAGGGCCCTTTCCTCCCCACGTTGCTCTCTTCTCCATTCCTCCCTGCGTGCCCTAGAATGAAGAGGGGGTGGGCCTGGGTCTTCCTCTGAACTCCCTCTCCCTTTTTCTACCTCTCCCTTGTTCTACCTCTTCCCTGCTCTGCCCAGCCAGATGTTGCCCTTCCCCAGTTTCCTCCGCAGTCAACGGAGCCACTCTCCCACTCCCTGACAGCTGTTCATCTTCCTCATCAGATTCAGACTCCGACAGGGGCATGACAGACTAGTTGTAAGTCAAGAATTACCTATGTTCATTCTGTAAAGCAAACTATCTTCTTTTCCTCTACCCTGTGTTTTTTTTCTTACAATAATTTTGACAATAAATGATAAATAAAATTTTGTTTTTTTTAAAAAATAGGATATTGTTGATTGTACCAGTACACTAGTCTGTAAACTTCAAAAAAGTAAATTACGCCTCCCAGGATCCACCAGTCCAGTTTCCGCAAAGTAGAATATAACTCTGCATTTCAGGGATCTTGTGTTAGCCCATGTAAATGTATGCAGATTTAATCAACATTTGAATGCCTGAAAACCTTAAAATTAATGAATTGATTGGTCCTATTCAGAAGAGAAAAAAATAAGGCATTTTGCATTTTTTCTTGTGTATTGATATTGTCTTTCTAAGTGGCAGCATATAATGAAGCCTTATTCAGAGCCAATGTGACAACTCTGCAGAAGAAAATTCTTGAAGTCAAAAGCCATGTGCAGTCAATCTGAGCTTTTTCTCTTTCTATATTATATAAACATTTGATGGTGCCACAGAGATGGATGGCCATGATAAAAGCACTGGAAATAGTTTTTTAGGAAATTTTGTATTTCACACTGTAAGCTTTTAGTGAATACTGTGTCCAATGCAAACGTTTCACTAATTTTGCTGCAGCCTGTGGAATGAGGTTCAGATTTTCTTATTTTCTTCATAGATTTTATTTTAATTTTATTTTGCATCTCAGTCGTATGTATGTATAAGGAGTGTGTATTCTTTGAGTGAGCCCAGGGTCAAATAATTGGCAGAACCACAACAATTAAATTTGATTCAACAGATTTAACAGATAATCAAAGTTGGAAGGGACCTTGTAGGTCATCTAGTCCAACCCCCCGCCCAAGCGGGAGACCCTACACCATTTCTGACAAATGGCAGTTCAATCTCTTCTTGAAAGTCTCAACTGACGGCGCTCCCACAACTTCCGAGGGCAAGCTGTTCCATTGGTTGATTGTTCTCACTGTCAGAAAGTTTCTCCTTAGATTTAATTTTTAAATTAGGATCACATTACATTAATTAGATTTCCGTGATTGTCTCCATGGACAATCATTTCATTTTCTCTTTTTGCCATGGTACAAAACAAAAGAAATAAAACAAAACAAAACCAATTAAGTGCTAAAATTTGGGTTCAATTTTTAAAAATTTTTTTTTTGGAAACTTGCAGATTGCAGGACTGCTGTTTGGGGAAAGAGGTATTGTTTAACGGTTGAAGTTATATGAAAAGTCCCACCTTCAATCTGTAAAATGATAAAAATGGAGAGAGTCATTTTAGAAGATTGACTACACAAACACATACAAACACACACCCTGCTTTATGCCGGAATCTCAAATTGCCAACTACTCTAAACTCTGGGGAATGATAGGCAGATGTAGGCTGAGTTCAGCCAACAAAGAGAAAATGAAGCAATCTATATTCTGGTTTTGCTCGGCCATTAGTATAAGGTAGGTTAGCTGGAACATCCTTCTGTCACTAGATTTGGCAACAGACCAAACACAAATGTTTGAAATAGATCCATCTTTTCTATTTCATCCACTTCTAATTTAATGCACAAAATGCTGTAGCCAAATGAGGAAATGACCATAGACAGGCTAGAAGTCTGTACCTGTCTGAGCTCCTGGCTTTTAATTTTATTCTTTCTTGCTCCGTGTTTGGCCTTTGTTCAGCTGGTGACCCAGCTAGCCAGGGATCATGGCCTTCCAAATGCTAGGCCTATCTTTAGGGTCCCGAAGTTGCAGGTGTCAGTTCCCAGCTGGGTAGGAATTCTAACAACACATCCGAAGGTCACCAGCTGGGGAGAGCTGGATTCATCTCTTGATTAAATTTGCATACATTTACATGGGTTAACACCATATCCCTGAAATGCAGAGATATATACTCACATGGTTTTTTACAGAAACTGGACTTGCGGATCCTGGGAGATGTTATTAAAAATAAAATAAAAAGACTTTCATTCCTAAGTGGGATTTTTTTTTTTAAAAAAGTGGGATATAGCCTTTAAAAGTCATGCTCACTTTTTTCTCTTTCAGAAAAGGATGCTTACATTCTTTGTACAAAAAAAGAATTCTTTGCCTGTGTTTAACCGAGACGGCATTTTGCGGATGAGTTTGCTAGTTGGTTATTGAATTGTATGTGCAGGTAACTTTCCTAAGACTGTTACTTCAACAGATCTCTATTCAGCCAAGCCGTAGGTGCATGATAGAGATTGCTTTTAAGAGGTCCCTCTCCACTGTTCAGTTGTCCCTTTCCCAATGTTTCCAAAATAACTGTTATTGATATTGAGGATGAACACATATTCCTTTTACTCCTTTATTTTAAGGGTAGATCTGTGCTGTTGTTAGCCCTTCAGGGTAGTTCCACATGAAGGAATGCCAACTCTAGTAATAGCAATAGCATTAGCACTCAGGCTTATATACTTATATACCACTTCATAGTGCTTTAAAATACTCTCTAAGCCAGGGGTGTCCAACCTTGGCAATTTTAAGACTTGTGGACTTTAACTCCCAGAGTTAAAGTTGAAGTCCACAAGTCTTAAAGTTGCCAAGGTTGGACACCCCTGCTCTAAGCAGTTTACAGAGTCAGTGTGATGACCCAGGGTGGGATACAAAACAAACACAGTCACAGAAAACAGGTGAAGCACCTTTTATTCCTTCACTTTGCTTCCAAGCTCCGAATGGAAGACAAAAACACTCCCACACAAACAGTTAAACGAAGAAGGAAAAAAAGCAACACAAACCAGGCAAGATAAGGGCTGGCAGACATCCACAGATACACATTGGGAAGGAAGACAAACTCAGAGAGGAACTATAAACTAGAGATATTTACACGCTTTGTTTTTAGAGTTCGCCAGTACAGAGGTCCATACTTTTATTCAGTTGTCACAGTTGCAACCCATGAAGAAGATCATGACCCTCTCCTCCCGAGTAGACCACGTCTCTCCTTATCCTCTCCTCCCTGTGTGCCCTAGAATGCAGAGGGGATGGGCCTGGATCCTCCTCTGCCTGCTCAGCCGGCCTCTGCCCTTCCCCAGCCTCCTCCACAACCTCTGCAGCCACATTTCCACTTCCTGTCGGCTGTTCCTCCTCTCCCTCAGAGTCGGTCTCCACCAGGGGCATGACAGTCATATTGACCACAACAACCTGGGTCCTCATTTTACCGACATCGGAAGGATGGAAGGCTGAGCCAGCCTTGAGCCGGTGAGAATCGAACTGCTTGCAGTCAGCAGAATTAGCCTGCAATACTGAATTATAACCACTGT
The DNA here is from genome assembly GCF_049901735.1 of Notechis scutatus. Taxonomy (NCBI): domain Eukaryota; kingdom Metazoa; phylum Chordata; class Lepidosauria; order Squamata; family Elapidae; genus Notechis; species Notechis scutatus. The sequence goes on along the minus strand of NC_142016.1, from coordinate 16,573,701 downwards.
GCCACCACGGCTCAATCAATACCAACTCTATCGTTGTTGTAAGATTACATTAACAGAATCTTGCAAGACTGATATACTGTAATTTTTCCTTCTCCTTTCCTCTTACTCTCTGGAAAATGCAGGAGGGTCCTTTCTAAAATCCTTCCCACACCACCATTCTTTCTGCAGGCTCAGAAATTTCTTCTGGCTAGTCTGAGGATTTTCCTTCTGTCCCTCAAAGTCATTCCCACATACCATTAGAGTTGCGAATTCTGCAGTTTCCAATCAAAGTTGCAAACTTAGGGAGCTTTGGGAAAAGTGTGTGTGTTTGGGGCAGGCAGAAAAAGCTCTCAGGTTGCCAAACTGTGTCCTGACCAATTAATTGATTAAACATTGCAGGCCGACTTAAACCCCTTTCCCCTCCTCCCTTCCCATTAGACAAATCTCAAGGCTCTTTTCTCTGCTTATTGAACGCTGTGTTAAATCTACTCTGTGACAGACTGCTGTGTGCTGATTTATGGATCAGGCATCTTAGCAAACTGACCATAACAATGTTCCTTCTTCTCCCTTTCTTTTATTAGCAATAGATTTATGAAGCCCACCCCAAAGTTTGAAGTATTTTTTTTAAAAAAAAAAGTTAGAAAATTTTATTTGGTTGCGCTTAACTGATCAACTTAACCAGGAACTGTGCTATATATTCAGATAGCTCAATTTTTAATCCTGAGGTAAAAGGATGTTTGAGCTCATAGATTTCTAAAATTCACCTTCTCCTTCTCCAGGCCAGAACTGAAGATGGGCAGTGGTTTCCTTGTGGGATTTATATTTCTTTACAGTAATAATATGGAATTTTCTGAGTAATTAATGGTAATGTCTAAAATCCAAGGAGCCACTGTGGTGTAGTGGTTAAGGTATCGGATTAAAACAGAAGTTGGCAGCTATGGCCTTTAACTACTATGGACTTCAACTCCCAGAATTCCTGAGCCAGCTATGCTAGCTCAGGAATTCTGGGAGTTGAAGTCCACAGGTTGTAAAGAGGCCATTGTTGCCAACTCTGGATTGGAAGCACTGAATCCAGATTCTAGTCTCCTCTTAGAATTTTTGGGGCAGTCACTCTCATTCAGCTCAACATACTTCTCAGATTTTTTGGGTGGGGATAATTTAAAAAGGAAACCTCTTCTACTTAATGCTTCTGGACAATAGTCAAGTTATAAAGCTGATAACGAAAAAGCCTATTGGCACAAGGAGCACAATTTCAAAACAAAAACATGGTCCAGATTGAAATCTAGTGTCCTACTGTCAACGTCAGAGCTAAAACCTCTTAGCAGACTGGAAGGTTGTAACAATGATGATGCTGTTGTTTTCCCCTTGATGCCATCAAGATTATAGCCTGTGTGCCAGGCAAAGCTCTCTGGTGGCAGATACCAGGTCTTGATAAGGCCACACCTGGAATATTGCATCTAGTTTTGGTCATCACAATGTAAAAAAAAATGTTGAGAGTTGAGACTCTAGAAAGAGTTCAAAGAAGAGCAACAAAGATGATTAGGGACGGGAGGCTAAAACATACAAAGAACGGTTGCTGGAATTGGTTATGTCAGGTTTAAAAAAAGAAGGAACGGGGTGACATGATTAGTTTAGTATAGTTTAGTTTGCTTTATTGTCATTGCACCTGGTACAATGAAATCTAACACCATCTTCAGTGCACATCATGACCATGAAAATAAACACAAGCACACATCCTTCACACTCCACACATTGAACCGAAAACCCCCAACACTGCACCAACACTGCACTATACAGTAGAATTCAACAGAGCTACTGGCCTGGGATAGAAGCTGTTTTTCAGCCTATTTGACCTTGTTTTTATTATTCTGTACCATCTGCCAGGTGGTAATAATTCAAAAAGAGAATGCCCAGGATGAGATGGATCTTTGATAATGTTTTGCACTTTCTTAAAGCAGTGGGAGCTATAAAGCTCTTCCAAAAAGGGGAGAGGGCAACCAATGATCCTCTGGGCAATGACATTAGTCCTCTGGAGTGCTTTCCTATCTGCCTCTGTGCAATTGGCAAACCATATACAGGTGCAGTAAGATAAAATATTCTCTATGGTGCAGCGGTAGAAGGTCACCAGCAGTTTTTCATTGAGTTGTTGTTTATGATAAGTCTCAGGTAGTATAATCTCTGCTGGGCCCCTTTGACCAGTGCTGCAATGTGAGCAACCCAAGATTAGGTCCTCTTTTATGGTAATGCCCAGAAACTTAAAACTGACTACTTGCTCCACTCGGTCTCCATTGATAATCAAGGGCTGGATGTCTGATCTGTTCCTTCTATAGTCCGCTATAAGCTCCTTGGTCTTATTGATGTTGAGGACCAAGTTATGGTCTCCACACCACAAAAGCAACTGGTCCACCTCATCTCAGTAGGCAGACTCATCCCCCCCACCCCCGGAGATGAGTCCCACCACTGTTGTATCATCTGCAAATGTAGTAATAGTATTACTAGCGTGAGTGGGAATGCAGTCATGCAGATAAAGAGTATAGAGTAAGGGACTCAACACACAACCCTGTTAGCAGTGTTCCAACATCTCAGGGGCTACCAAAGAAGAGGGGCTCAACCTATTCTCCAAAGCACCTAAAGGCAGGACAAGAGGCAATGGGTGGAAACTAATCAAGGAGAGAAGCAACCTAGAATTAAGGGGAAATTTTCCTGACAATGAGAACAGTTAATCAGTGGAAAAATAAGCAGCTGTTTATAGCGTCTACTGTATCTCCCTGCCAAAGGCCCTCCATTCCTTGGGAACGTGACTTCATGCCCCCATTTGTCCCAAGTTCTTCTCTGGGATGGAGGGTGGGTTCCTTGCCAGTTTCCTCTGCAACCCAGGCAATGTGACTCTTCCTCTGGTCTTCAACCTGTGCTGACTTGCCACAGCCCACAAGCAATTTGGGAAGGGCGTGTGCTGGAGGAGCGCCTGGGTTCCCCTGCGAGAAGGCTGTGCTTGGTTGTGCTCTAATGATGGGGATGCGATAAGAACACTTGGTGGAGGCAATTGAACCCAGGGGAGAGAATACTGTAATTTCATGCAAAAATTACAGGTTAGCTCAGCAAGATGTTCTGCTCGGCTTCTGGTGACCAGTGCCGAGGGGTAATTAAAACTCTGCCCATGGCTTTGCTGGCTCCTTTGGGGGAAATAAGAGCCTCAAGGCATCGGCTCTCGAGTGATCAACTAGCACCCGTGGTAATTGCTATCCTGGAATGAGGGTGCCGCCTGGTTTTCGGGTTTGTGCAGAGCTCACCTATAAGTACTTAATTGCATGGCTGTTCTAATTCCTAGCCTTGATCCACTGAGCGCTGGGCAGCGTGCATGAGGTTCCCCAGTGGTCCTGTTATCAAGGCATCACCTGGATTTAAACTTGTTCCAGCAAGGTTGCCTTCAAAACAGACAGGTAGAAACAAACATCTGCCAAAAAGAAGCCTTCAGAGTGTACCTCCTCTGTTTATTATTTGTTAGCTGAGAGAATCCAATGGTTTACAAAAGCAGGTAATTCTATCATCCAATGATTGAAATACATAATACAGAGAGAGAGAGAGAGAGAGAGAGAGACAGAGACAGAGACAGAGACAGAGACAGAGACAGAGGTAGGAAGGGAGGAGGGAGCGAAACATACAAAAGTTGAGCACAGAAAAAAAGAGATACAGTATAAATTCCCAAGAGATGCAGAATTTTGCACATGCATTCTCTGGCATAGAAGAAAAGATTAAAGATACAATGCATGTTTAAGATTCCTGTAATTTACTCTACATGGGTCTGTCTTTAATGAGCAGTCCAATTGTAGATGCCCACAGGCATGGAAAATCCAAAAGACGGAACTGATAAAATACCCTGTTGTGTGGAGCTAAAGTCATTGTTCAGTTTCTTTCCTTTCTTTTCTGGGTTCACTTCAAGTGATGTTTTCACTTTTGGAAGTCCTAACAAAGAATGGAGAAGCTGTGCTCTTTCTCCCCCAATTTGCCGAATCTCAGCTTCAGCAAGTGCTTGGTTTGGCCAATAGTGAGGGATTCTGGGGCTGGAGAAGGGCAGATTCACCACTTCTATTATTCTTTGCGTGAGCCTAAGAGGTATGTGCACCATGGAACAGGACACCTTGCTATAGCCAACTCACAATTCACCATGGCCAACTCACCACAGCCAACTTGCTGCGGGACAATTTAACAATTCTATTTAATTATTTAAAATAAATAAAAAATAATTTAATTTTTGTCATTCACATTTCAGTCTGTCCCTCCTTTTGCATCCTTTCTTTAATGATTCTGTTCCACTATTTGTTTAATATTAGTGTAACCCTTGTCTTGTGGTGAGTTCTGAATAGCTTTGAATAGCTAAAACTATTTAAAGATCTTTGGGGAAACCTAAGAGCTAGAGTGGTCTCTGAGATTCAGACTGCAATATTGTTGAACCTAAATTAGAGAAATTGAGTTTTGGCAATTGTCAGGCTGTACTAAGTGATTTGGGGGTAAATTTGTTTTTTCACCTTGTGGGAAGCCTCTGTTTGATCTCCTCTCCCTCTTAGCTGTTCAGGAAGTTTCATAGAGTTCATCAGCAAACCTGATCTCAATTGTAATCAATTTTTGATCAGTTACACCCAGTTAAAAAAACAACCGCATTTGATTTTCCCTGTGCAGCCTTTATCAGCCAATCTGTTCTTGATTCTTCTAATCAGTTTCACATGGATTTCACAATCCCCATTTAAAAGATTGTGCCCGGCTTAATTTTCCTTCTGCATGTACCAGATACAATTTCAACAGGCTGGTGGATAAAGTGATGGAGATAGCTTCAGATCTTCAAACTCTGTCTGGACACATCTTACTCAGCTCAAACTTGACCTCAAAATTCCATTGCAAACTGTAGCTGGAAGGAGTGTCATTTCTGAAGCTATAATAGCGTGTGAAGCTCAGCAAAGTCTTTAGAGCTTATGTTGCATGCTTATTAAGCACTTAATTTCCAATTTACTGGTGTTTGGGAGCAAATGGAAATTGCAGTGAGCTTAATACAAACATTTTAATACTAACATCTTACACTGAAGATTTTTATTATTAATACCTGTTCACAACCATGTGAAGTCGCAGCTGCTAGTTTTTTAGCTGGTGTTGGCCTTTCTATGCATTCAGTTTTTCCCAGTGATGGGATTTAATTTTTTTTACTACCTGTTCTGTGGGTGTGGCTTGGTGGGCATGGCATGGCGTGGTGTGGCATGGCTTGGTGGGTGTGGCAGGGGAAAGATACTGTAAAATCTCCATCCCCACCCCACTAACCTGCTTTCCAGCTCTGTCCTCCTGTGCAGGGCAACCAAAGAAGACCCAGCCAATCAGCTGGGACTCGGGAGGCAGAGAAGAGATGGGGGCGGGGCCAGTCAGAGGTGGGATTTGCCGGTTCCCTGAACTACTCAAAATTTCCACTACCGGTTCTCCAGAACTGGTCAGAACCTACTGAATACCACCTCTAGTTCTTCCCAAGAACCTAGGGTGTTGTAATGTATTGGTGTAATATATGTGCAGATCCAAGCAGCGTGGCCTGTTGCAACTGGCAGATGGAAATGTGGTCAGTGCACAGATTTTTTAAGTGCTGTCCAATATTTTTTGGTATGGAACCTAGTGTGCTGATAGCCACTGTGACCACCATGGTCTGTTTAATGCCACAATCTTTCAATTTCAATTTTCAGAACTTGATAGCTGTGGAGATTCTCAGTCATCCAGATCATAGTTGTCTCAAAGGTGCTTTTTCAAATGGCAACTGGACTTCGTTTTTCCTTGAAGATGTTTCGCTTCTCATCCAAGAAACTTCATCGGTTCTGGCCACAACCGATGAAGGTTCATGGATGAGAAGCGAAATGTCTTCTTTTTCTTCCTCAGGGGAAAAATAACCCAGTTCAGTTGCCTTTTGAAAAATCAGATCTTGATACTTCGAGATTTTCTCCAATTCTTCTATTCCTAGTATTGCCACATCAATTATCCATACTTTTCATCTTTTGAAATCAGTTATATCTGGTGTGTGGTGCTTAGATTTTATCAGTCTGTATTTGGAAATCCCACAATATTTTAACCTGCTCATTTTCAACTGCTTTTTTAACTAAGTGTTCCCACCAAGTATTATTTGATTATTAATTATTATGCCGCTCATCTCCCCTACAACGTGACTCTGAGTAGATCACGTTATAAAACAAGTAAAAATAATTAAAATATGTAAACTTTAAGTGGCACACATTAAAAATATTATTATTATTATTTTTTCATTGCTGGTACATAACAATTTTTACAGAAGTTCCCAGTGAATCATTTTGTTGATTATGTTATATCATTATTTATCATCAGTTTATGCTATCTTCTTGGATGAGCTGAGTATATGATCTACTGCTTCTCCTGCTTCTTTGTACAATATGCACTTTGAATTATTTGATGATTTTTTAAAATTCTGGCCTTGATTGCATTAGTTCAAATAGCTTGAGCAGCCAAAATCAAGCCTTCAGTTCCTTTTTCAAGTGTTCCAGTTGTAAACCATTGCAAGGTTTTATCTTTCATTCATTTCTCGTTGATCTTTTATGTAATGCTTTGTTATGATTATTATGGTTTGTTACACAATCAACCAAATGTTTAGACTGAATTCGGCATTTATATCCACCTATCACGCCCTTCCTAAGGATCTGCAATAGGCAGATGTTGTTTGAGGGTGTTAAAAATTATCATTGCAGGATGTAAGCTGGTTCAAGTAAAGATGTCTTTTGCAATTGACCAATGGTATTTTGTCAATGCCGATGGTATTCAAGTGATACTCCAGTTGTTTTGGGATTGCCCTCAAGGCGCTTGTTACTATTGGCACTACCTTTGTTTCTTTTGCCATAGTCGTTCTATTTTTATTTGCAAGTCTTTGTAATTTGTGATTTTCTCCAGTTCTTTCTCTTTTGTTCTGCTGTCTCCAGGTACTTCCACATCCACTATGCAACTTTATTTTTGTCTTTCTTATCAATTAATTATTATTATTACACAATACTACAGACAGATTTGTAGTACTGCACCTTATTGAAGAAGCAGGAATAGACTGAGCTGATTCATGGGTTAGAAATTAAATGGCTAGGTTTAGAAGCGCTGCAGGGGCAGAGAAGTTAGCATGCAGTATTGCAGGCTAATTCTGCTGACTGCCAGCAGTTTGATTCTCAGTCAGCCTTCCATCCTCCTGAGGTCAGTAAAATGAGGACCCAGATTGTTGGGGGGCAATCTACTGACTTTGTAAACCACTTAGAGAGGGGCTGTAAAGCATGGTGAAGCGGTATAGAAGTCTAAGTGCTAGCAAATATCTAAAGTTGAATAAATCACATTTATTATAATGCATGAACCTAGATTAAATATTTTTTTTAGCCCCTAGCTGACTATTCTGATGGACAACCAATATCCAAAGTATTGGAAAAAATATTATGTTTGCCAAGTGAGGCTTTTAACTTAACTTCCCCGGGATAGGGTATGTAATCTTTTGTGGCAAAGCATTAGACTTGCTACTAAATTAAAATTCCTAACTTTCACTTGTGTCCTGTTTTCAGTGGGCATTTAATTCCTACAGTTCTCCTGTTTATAGGTCTCTTTTGAGCATTTTTTTTTTTTTTTTTTTTTGCTGTGGTCTTTATTTAATCTGTGCTAAATTTACACATAGTTAGACATCTGCCTTTCCCAGACACCACTCACTCGTGCTACGGTTTGCAAAACCAACAGTTAAAAAGAGAGAGAGAGGGAGGGGGGGAGAGTTGTTGAAAAGATAACACCGTGGGATGGTAAAATAGGCGGGTGTTTGTGGAACAGAAGATAACAAAGTCAAGAAAGCTGAAGAGGAGGTGGGCGTAAAGAACTCAGATTTTTAAAGATTTTTTTTTCAAAAAATCCTGATAAATGTGAGGGAGGAAGGGAGGGACACTGTCCAAGATGATGAGAGTTGTGAAATGTTTTGCAACAGCTAATTGCAATCAGCGGCAAAATAAGCAAATAAATAAATAAATAAAATCCATATCTATATTAAGATTATTTCAGATCTTTTTTTTCTAAGGAGCCCAAAAGACAAAACACAAAGGGAACCGGAACTGATCTTCTCACAGTAATGGCAGCTACAAATCTATGGGACGGATGGACACTTGAATTATAGCAATAGCACTTAGACTTATATACCGCTTCACAGCGCTTTTTACAGCCCTCTCTAAGCGGTTTACAGAGTCAGCCTATTGCCCCCCAACAATCTGGGTCCTCATTTTACCCACCTCAGGAAAGATGGAAGGCTGAGTCAGCCTGGAGCCTGGTGAGATTCAATCTGCCAAATTGCAAGGCAACTGGCTGCAGCAGAAGTAGCTTGCAGTACTGCACTCTAACCACTGCGCCACCGAAGCATACACGAATTATGTATGTCTACAGCAGGATTGTCAAACTCGATTTCATCGAGGGCTGCATCAGGGTTGTGTTTGACCTCAGGGGGGACATGGCCAACTTGCCGTCACTCGTGTCAGGGATGCCTGTGGTGGCCCAAGCGCTCTGCCAGCGAAAACGGGCTCTGTTTTCGGCTGGGACGGCCTCCTGCAACCTTCTGCCAGTGAAAACGAAACACACGGCCCTACTGAACTCCGTTTCTGCTGGCAGAGGCACGGTGGGCCAGTCCTTGACTGTTTCCAGGGCAGCCCCATGGGCCAGATCTTAGCACCCCATGGGCCGGATGTGACCCATGGCCCTTGAGTTTGGTACCCCTGGTCTAGTGTAATTGTATGTCTTTGGATGGTCTTTGGAGCAGACAACTTTGCTAACCCATTGGTTTTGAGTATATATAAACTCAAATTGCACAACCTGATAGTGTGCCTGATAAACATGGATTGGGGTGTGTGTGATGGAAATATGATTTCAGAGTGCCTTTAGGGATATGAATTGATGCCATTGGTGATTTCCCAAGTTTCTGGATTTTCCTCTAAACTACCTTAAAGATCCCTTGAAATCTGAAAGTTTAATCTAGTGCTTAAGGCATCAGGCTACAAATCAGAAGGTGGTCAGTTCTATCCTATTTCCCCAAAAATATGACCTATCCTGAAAGTAAGTCCTAGCTTTTTTTACACATGAGCCCAATTTAAGCCTTATTCCCCAAAATAAGCTCTAATTAAGATCCCACCCACTCCAGAGTGCACAGGTAAAAATTAAGCAAGGGTGGGGATGGGAGGGTGGAGTTGCCCTACCACTTATCTTTGGACTGTTGTAGCCAGGCCTTGCACACCCTGACACCTGTTTTGCCAGCCCATTTGTTCTGCAGACGGCAAGGCTGGCAAGGTTTTCCTGAAGGCCTTTGTAACAAGGCTCTGGGTCGATCTGGAGCTCTGTTCTCCACTGCAGAGGCCTTCTGGAAAGACTTGCTGGCCGCAGAAGTAGTTCCTGAAAGCCTCTGACAGCGAAAAAGAGGCCAGGGGCGACGCACGCAAGTGAGGTTGGTCAATGGATGACTTCCCCTGAAAATAAGACCTGGTGCCTTTTTTTTGGTGGCAAAAATAAATAAATAAATAAGACAGGGTCTTATTTTGGGGGAAGCACAGTAGTCCTGCCTGAGATATGAAAGTCAGCTGGGTGACTTTGGGCCGATCATCAGGAAGTGATGACTAGTCCTACCTTAGACATGAAAGCTGGCTGGGTGACCTTGAGCCAGTCCCCCTGTCTTAGTCCAACATCTCAAAGGGTTCTTCTCGTGGGGAAAAGAGGAGTGTGTGTGTGTAGCAACTTGATGATTAAAGATATAAATCGCCTGAAAATGGACGATGGGGTCTATAGGATTTTTGTGCTGTTGTTTCTTTGTTGTGCCATTAAATTTGGGCTGGTTGTGGATCACCGTCCATAGTTGTTGCTTACAAGCCTGCCTGTCCTCCTCATCTACCTGCAAGGCTCGGAGTGCTGAGGTGTGTTGTCATGGTGCTAATGCTTTGAACCCAGGGGACCTATCCTGCCTTCCTCCTCTCCCTCCCCATTGCATGCGGTGCTCCTTCACCACCACAGTGCTTTGGGAGACCTTTGTCCTTGTCATGGTGACTGTCAACAGGTGGTGTTTTTTTTTTTTTTTTGTGACTCCCTCTGCTCGGGCTGCCCGGGGAGAAGACAGCGGCAAGCAGAACATCTGTGCCAATTAAAACAATATACAGGCTCCACAATCAAGGTCCCCAAGGCCCGTTAACATTTTAGTTCCAATGGAGGAGGGTGCGGTGAAAAAAGGAACTGGTATCTGTTCTAGTGTTTCTCAACCTGGGCAACTTTTCAAGATGTGTGGACTTCAATTCCCAGAATTCTCCAGCCAGTATGGGGAAATCTGGGAGTTGGAAGTCTACATATCTTAAAGTTGCCAAGGTTGAGAAACACTGATCTGTTTGGAGGATTGGAAGGCAAGTTCAGACTTGAGCAAGGAAAAATGGTACATCTGAAGGAGCATCTGGTCTTGGGTCTATATTGCAACGTGAATCCTTCAATGTGTTTTACTTGGATATGCTTGAAAACAGAGGTGGGTATTCAGCAGGTTCTGGCCAGTTCTGGAAAACCGGTAGCGGAAATTTTGAGTAGTTCAGAGAACCGGCCAATGCCACTTCTGACTGGCCCTGGCCCCCTCTATTCTCTGCCTCCCGAGTCTCAGCTGATCAGCTGGGTCTTCTTTGGTTGCCCTGCACAGGAGAACGGAGCTGGAAAGCAGGTTAGTGGGATGTGGAGGGAATGGGTATCCTTCCCCTGCCACGCCCACCAAGATCCCACCCACCTTCCGCCAGGAGTGGGGAGGGAATGGGGATTTTACAAGTATCCTTCCCCTGCCACGCCCACCAAGATCCCACCCACTCCAGAACTGCTGAACTGCTCGCCGTCATCGGTCAGTCAGCAGAACCAGTAGTAAAAAATTTTTTGAATTCCACCACTGCTTGAAAAGTGTCAGTTGATGCAGATCGCAGTAGAGTTTTTCTCTTTTCTTTTTATGACCCTGTAATCCCTTTTATCAGAGTGGAGTTGCGGGCAACTGAATGGAGCTGAGCGTTTACTGACTGGCTGCCCTTCCTGATGCCTATGCAGAGTTTGTAGCAAATTTTCTCTTTGCATCCTGATAGGGAAACATCTGTCGCTACTTGGGATTGAACTCTCGACCCTCCAAGTGTGAGAAGAATGTCTTTACCTCTAGGCCACCGCACCACTCGCAGATTGCAGTGTTTAACAAATTATTTGGGATGCTTCCAATACCTGTTTTGAAAACTCGGCACTGGTGGCTGGATTGATTAGGACACAAAGTATTGACTTGGGGGTCAAAGTCAGGTAAAGGATTCCTCTGCCAGTCATGTCCAAGGGAGCCAATATTGTCTGAAGAGTTTCTGTGGCCATGTGGCTGGCATGACTCTATGCCCAAGTGCACAGAATAGCAAAAGCACTTAGACTGTATATACCACTTTACAGCTCTCTCTGAGTGGTTTACAGAATCAGCATATTGCCCCCAACAATGGGTCCACATTTTACCTACTTCAGAAGGACAGAAGGCTGAGTCAATCTTGAGTAGGTCAGGATCGAACTGCTGAACTGCTCGCCATCATCGGTTGGTCAGCAGAATTAGTCCTTCAATATTGCATTCTGACCACTGCACCGCCACAGCTAAATGCTGCTATCTTTCCACTGAAGTAATACCTATTTATCTACTTGCATTTGCATGCTGTCGAATAGCTAGGTTGGCAGGAGGAGGGGAAAAGACAGGAGCTCACGCTATCATGCAGTATTTTGGTCTTGAACTTCCGGTCAACAAGCCCAGTGTCTTAACCGCTAGGCCACCGAGACATCTTAAATCGGAAGGACTGTTTTTCTTCCTTTATAAGCCCATCTGGGCATGATTGTTACCGACCAGCATTTCTCTCAAAATCTTGTTTCACAGAGGAACAATATATTACATGTGAAGTATATTTCTACTAGCTGTTGCAGCTAGCCAGCCATGCCTTCTTCATTGGCATTCTATTGCATTCCCCTCTTCCCTGTGGCAATTGGCATTTCTTTGCCTCTAAAGCTTCGCAGACATTTTAGGCCATTTTTGTGGGGTTTCCCCATCCTCCTCAAGATAGGTTTTTCTTTTCTAAAGTCTTGGGGTTCCCCCACCACCGACTGATACTTCTGTCTGGCATGGGGGTGGTGCCATTTGGGTTCCATAACCAGCAGCACCATTCAAAGTGGGAATGTCAGAAATAGACAGAATATTATTTTTCGTTCATCATCTTCTCTGTCTCCAGGGAATGACAACTAAGGTAATAAGCATGCAAGTGTTATAAAAAAATGCCACCCATGCTTCCAGATTTTCCCCTGTAAAACAAACAAACACACACACACACACACACACACACACACTGGAGCCTACATGGACTGATGTTTCAGATGTTGGTATTTTCTTGCTTCACCAACGCACCGGCCAAACTCTGCTCTTTTTTTTTAAACACACATCATGACAGACACTAAAAAGCGGCAGGGATTTAATTGTGCAGTCGCAGCCATCCTCTTGAGTTTTTTTTATGCCTTATTTCCACCACCCCACCAGTGGTGGGATTCAAATTTTTTACTACCGGTTCTAGGGATGTGGCATGGCTTGGTGAGCGTGGCTTGGTGGGTGTGGCAGGGGAAGGATACAGCTAAATCCCCATTCCCTCCCCACCCCACTAACCTGCTTTGCAGCTCCGTTCTCCTGTGCAGGGCAACAAAAGAAGACCCAGCCGATCAGCTGGGACTCAATGGGAGGCAGAGAATAGATGGGGACGGGGCCAGTCAGAGGTGGCATTTGCCGGCTCTCTGAACTACTCAAAATTTCCACTACCGGTTCTCCAGAACTGATCAAAACCTGCTGAATAACCACCATAATGTCCTTTGCCTCAGTGTTCCCTCATTGGCTTCCATTGGCAAGGCAATTAAGAACTTTGAGACAACACACAAAAGGCCTGCACTCTGCTAGAAGCTAAGTAGTTGAAGCAGGAAGGCCTATAGGAGGTCTTTGACTTACGACCATTCATTTAATGACCAATCGGAGTTACCGCAGCACTGGAAAGAAAGGGACTTACGACCCTGTTTCACACTTACAATCGTTGCAACAGCCCCATGGTCATGTGAGTCAAAATTCCGATGCTTGGCAACTGGCATGTATTTATGACGGGTGGCAATGTTCCAAGGTCATGTGATCCAGAGGTGGTATTCAGCCGGTTCGGACCGGTTCTGGTGGACTGGTAGTGAAAACGTAGTCACCGAACCGGCAGTAACACCGGTTGAATCCCAACACTGGAACGGTGATTTTGCAGTAAACTTCCCCTGGCATGGCCACCAAGCCACACACACACACACAGAACCAGTAATAAAAATTTTTTTGAATCCCACCACTGATAAGGATGTCTTATGTGCCTATATCACCTAACTAAACCCTGGTTTGAATTGCATCGTTGCTGTTGCAGAAATCTATTTATTTTATTTATTTTATTTTATTTTGTCAAGCGATTATAAGATAACAGGTATAAGTATATACATAGTTATGAATACATGAAATGGATACATATAAGAAAAATAAAAGGAACAATAGGACAGGGACGGTAGGCACGTTGGTGCACTTATGCACGCCCCCTACAGACCTCCTAGGCATGGGGTGAGGTCAATAGTAGACAGTCTAAGGTTAAAGTTTTTGGGGTTTGGGGAAGAAACCACAGAGTCAGGTAGAGTATTCCAGACAATGACCACTCTGTTGCTGAAGTCGTATTTTCTGCAATCAAGTTTGGTGCGGTTTACCTTGAGTTTGTATCTGTTGTGTGCTCTTGTATTGTTGTGTTTGAAGCTAAAGTATTCATTTGCAGGTAGGACATTGCAATGTATAATTTTATGTACTATACTTAGATTGGACCGAAGGCAGCGTAGTTCTAGGTTTTCGAGGTCTAGAATTTCAAGTCTGGTGGCATAAGGTATTCTGCAACGAGTAGAGGAGTGGAGAACTCTTCTTGTGAAATATTTCTGGACTCTCTCGATTGTATTAATGTCAGATACGTAATGCGGGTTCCAGACTGATGAGCTGTATTCAAGTATTGACTTCATTTTGGTCCAGCCATTCGCAGAAGAAACAGTAACCTGGAGAGGACTTGCCCCCAGGGTTCACCCTGCTCCCCAAATGGCGTTTTCAGGCGCTGTTTCCTGAATTTCCCCCCTTCCAAGCTGCATTCTGCATCTTGACTGGGAGAGCCCCGCCGGCAGCGTGGTTAAAAATAGCTCGGAGGTGGCTGTGCTCAAGCATCTAATCAGCCGCCAGTCAATTGCCTGCCCGTCTGAAGAGCGGTTCATCAGAGGCAGGGTTGCCAGCAGAGATGGCAGTGGCAGCAGTTGCTAATTAACAGTTAACCTGAGGTTGCAAGAAGATCCCAGCCCTGGATTGATCCCAGCTCTTAACTGGCAGGACTAGAATATAACGTGCCTGGAACGGATACAGCAAATGCAGCCCACGCTGGTGGATCCTTAATGACATACCGGTGGCAGCTTGCAGGGTCAGGCTGGATGATGCTGTCCACATGTTTTGGTGGTTTTACTCACCCTGCAGAAGGGAGGAGGAGCTGGAGCAGATTGAGCCAGAACAGGGACATCAGTTCAAGCCTGGAAAAATAGATACATGGAGTTTAATCAAGGCAGCATGCTGACATGGCCAAGCTATGTCAAGTGGTCCTCGCAGAGACTCTGCAAGCTGAAACTACATTGGGCTGAATAGAATAGAATAGAATAGAATAGAATAGAATAGAATAGAATAGAATAGAACAACAGAGTTGGAAGGGACCTTGGAGGTCTTCTAGTCCAACCCCCTGCCTAGGCAGGAAACTTTACGCCACTTCAGACAAATGGTTGTGCAATGTCTTCTTAAAAACTTCCAGTGTTGGAGCATTTACGATTTCTGGAGGCAAGTTGTTCCACTGATTAATTGTTCTAACTGTCAGGAAATTTCTCCTTAGTTCTAAGTTGTTTCTCTCCTTGATTAGTTTCCACCCTTTGCTTCTTGTCCTGCCCTCAGGTGCTTTGGAGAATAGCTTGACTCCCTCTTCTTTGTGGCAGCCCCTGTGATATTGGAGCACTGCTATCATGTCACCCCTAGTCCTTCTTCTTTGTGGCAGCTCCCCAAATATTGGAACACTAACCCTAACCGTTCTTCATATGTTTTAGCCTCCAGTCCCCTAATCATCTTTGTTGCTCTTACTTGCTGGTTCAAAAACAACAAAATACCTCCCCTCTTTCACTTTATCTTGGTTACCATGGGCCTCCCTCCTTTTCTCTCTCATCCAGATGTGCATATGCCTTCCCAGCTGTTGTGCAGTATCCCTACCACTTCAAATTTCTCCCAGCAACGTATTTGCATCCATCCCCTGTGTCAAAACTTATCACCCCATGGGTGTCTCACTTTTTACAAGCTGCATTCCCATGTTGCTTTAAGACATAGTGCGGTCTGTTGGAGGATGCAAACTCAATCCTTGGGGGTGTAAACCACTATTTGTGGCTTGACGTGATATGTTGCTGAATGTGTGTTTCATAAAGAATGATTAAAGAAAAGATGGCTTCGTGTAATGCACGATCCAGATTACTATGTTTGCAAGGTGGCATATAGGCCTACATATAGATGGCGTGGTGTAATCAAAACATATGTTGTCTCATATCTGAAGTTATTTTCACACCGTTGTTTTCCATTTTTTCTTGAGAATAGTTACCAGGAATAGAGCCTTTTATGTTTCTTTGTGTGAAGCATGAATCTTTCCTGTCATCTTTTTGTAGGCGAGCTAATAACTGGTCCCCGTTTATTTATTTTGCTGTTTTACATAGTTGTTTGTTGGGCACAAGCAACCAGAATCATTCGTGAATAAGACCAAGAAGACATTTTATTGCTGATCGCCAATCTTATAAGAATCTTGCCTATATGCCTTCCCTTGCAAAATGGCTGATATTGACTTAGGGGGTTTGATCTCAGGTGTTTCCTCCCCCAAACAGATTCTAAGGTCAAATGTCTTTTTACTTCCTCTGGAGTGGGCTCCTCCCCTTCACCCAGTGGTTTCACCCAGTGGTTGGATTCAAACTTTTTTACTACCGGTTCTGTGGCTTGGTGAGTGTGGCTTGGTGGACATGTCTTGGTGGGTATGGCAGAGGAAGGATACTGCAAAATCTCCATTCCCTCCCCACCCCACTAACCTGCTTTCCAGCTCCCTTCTCCTGTGCAGGGTAACAAAAGAAGACCTAGCCAATCAGCTGGGACTTGGGAGGCAGATAATAGATAGGGGTGGTGGCTAATTAACTATACAGAACAGGTGGGGCCAGTCCTAGGTGGTATTTGCCAGTTCCCTGAACTATTCAAAATTTCTGCTACTGGTTCTCCAGAACTGGTCAGAACCTGCTGAATACCACCTCTGGTTCCACCACACTGGTCTACTTAATCCTAGGTTAACAAAAATTGTAGATAAGAATGCAAATAACAAATCTCTCTAAACACCAAATTATTGAGGCATCTCACAATTACTTCTGCTCTGAGAACAGACATAGCTTTGTGGTTGCTAATGGTCAACACTGACTTGATGACACCTAATGAATTAATCACTACCTCCAAGCCATACGTAATGGCTTTGTTCACACAATACCCCATAGTCAGGTCAGTTCCCAATCTTCATGTTACATCTGCACTATATGCTAAGCTTGGTTAGCATTGACCTTGATAGCATGCCACGTGAACCCAGGCTACTGGACAAAGCTGTATAGCTGTACTGTATAGCTTACAATAGTATGAAGCCCACCAACTAAGTTAGTTTGGTTAAACTGGTGCTTCACTGAGTCTGCTGGAATCACTTTGCAATGACCTTTTCTGGTTCATCTCAAGGGTTACTACCATGGGAGAGGAAAGAATAGAATAGAATTCTTTATTGGCCAAGTGTGATTGGACACACAAGGAATTTGTCTTGGTGCATATGCTCTCAGTGTACATAAAAGAAAAGATACATCCGTCAAGAATCATCAGGTACAACACTTAATAATAGTCATAGGGTACAATAAGCAATCAAATCATACTAGGAAACAGTCAATAAAAATCATAAGGATACAAGCTACAGTTACTGTCATACAGTCACAAGTGGGAGGGGATGGGAGAAAGGAAGGATGGGAGGATTAATAGTAATAGTAACGCAGCCTTAGTAAATAGTTGGACAGTGTTGAGGGAATTATTTGTTTAGCAGAGTGATGGCATTTGGGGAAAAAACTGCTCTTGTGTCTACTTGTGTCCCTGGAAAGAAGGTTTTTGTGGCAACATTGGCATAACCTTTCCATCTTCCAGCAAAGATTCCCATGCTCCAAAAAGGTTCATGGCATATTCTGCATTTCATTGGAGCATCAAGCACTTTTATCGTGCAACACCCTGCAGTTGGTACTTTGCTTTTTTTTTAAAAAAATTCCCTTGTGGCACGCTCCATTTCCAAGTGTCGCTGTGAGAATGGGAAAGGGTGGAGCAGGGGTGGGTGGTTGATGCGGTTGACTTTACGTCAGTCGCCTCTCCTGTTGGTTTGAAAATAGCTTTTGTGGTTTGTGGTCAGGAGAGAGGAAGTTGGACTGATTGGGAAACAGCCCGCCCCAGCCCTGAGTCTGAGAAACAACGAATGAAGAGGGTAATCTTCACTTAGAGATCACAACTTGTCCCAAAATGAAGGGAGGAAGGTTTGAGGGCCCTGGGGGCCAGAAGGTGGGCCCGAGTGAAGGCCTTCAAGTGGACTACATAGATGTATTTAAATAAAGGCTGGACAGGGATTGTTTGGGATGCTCTGTTGTGTTCTGTCCTGCACTGAGCTAAGAGCTGAACTAAATTAGGGTTTCTCAACCTTGGGGGCTTTAAGATGTGTGGACATCAACTTCCAAATGCTGCCTGTGGAATTCTGGGAGTTGAAGTCCGCACGTCTTAAAGGTAAATGACCCTGTGTGCTCCCTTCATAGAAGTACCCAGAATATTTTTTTTGTTTCTCTATTTCTCCTGTTGGGGTTCAGATAATCAGAGTTGGAAGGGACCTTATAGGTCATCTAGTCCAACCCCACCACCCAAGCGGGAGACCCTACACCATTTCTGACAAATGGCAGTCCAATCTCTTCTTGAAAGCCTCCAGTGATGATGCGCCCACAACTTCCGAGGGCAACTTCTGTTCCATTGGTTGATTGTTTTCACTGTCAGAAAATTCCTCCTTATTTCCAGGTTAAATCTCTCCTTGTTCAGTTTCCCTCCATTACTCCTTGTCTGGCCTTCAGGTGCTTTAGAAAATAGCTTGACCCCCTCCTCTCTGTGGCAGCCCCTCAAATATTGGAAGACTGCTATCCTGTCTCCCCTGGTCCTTCTCTTCACTAGACTAGCCATGCCCAGTTCCTGCAACCGTTCATCGTATATTTTATCCTCCAGTCCCCTAATCATCCTGGTTGCTCTTCTCTGTACTTTTGCTAGAGTCTCAACATTTTTTTTTATAATGTGGTGACCAAAACTGGATGCAGTACTCTAGGTGTGGTCTTACTAAGGCTTTATAGAGTGGTATTAATACCTCACTTGATCTTGATTGCATCCCTCTATTGAGCCTACGGGCAGTGGTGCTAAATCTCAAGTGGGAAGCAGCTGCCAGACCTTGCTGTGTAAGACAGACAGCCAACATGGACATGATGGAAAAGAGTTTCACGGGTTCATATAACTCAGGTGATCTGTCTTGTCTGGCACAGCCCCCCCACCCCCCCCAGGATAGAGAGAAGCCGAGCAATGCGTTGATGATCGGCTCCCTTTCCCCTTAATCCAAACTAGATGGGTTCAGCTTCTGTAAGCAAAGGTTGCCTGCCACGCACTAGCAGTCTCCTGCTCATTAAGCACACTAATGAGATGTGAGCCAACTTCCAAATAACAGGGCTGCAGAGAGGGAAGGTGGGGAGGACACAGCACGCAAGTAGCCATGACAAGCAAGGGAAGAGCTCCGACTAATCCGCACTGATTTCGTTGCAAGGAGATGTCATACTGTGGGCCAAGGAGAATACAGTGAATGAGCACCCTCTTGTGCCCTTGAAGGTGTGGTTGATGATCAAGCTTGCCGGGCAGCTTCAAGGATCAGGCACAATGAGAACCTCTTTTCCTTTGGCCCCACTGATCAACTACAGAGAAAAGGCTTCAGGGGTCTTGGGATACTCTGGGTGGACGTAAATTTAAAGATCCCCCATGAATGAAGGCAAATATAGGTGTCCCAGGATAGTGTTGCAGGATCTAATCGGGGTCGGTTACTGGGACCAGAGGCTTTGTCGTCTGAGCTTTCAGACAGGTGTTGGGGCCCATCTTCACAGAACTCCTCTCTAGCAGATTGCATGCTGTTCTCTGTGTGGTATTTATAGTGCCTGTTATATGTGGCTTTTTAGATGTTGATTGGGGTGTGTTGATGGCTGGCTTTTAAGTCATTGGCTGTGGTTTGCTTGTGCTGCCCAGCCTCGCCGTCTAAGTACTTGATAGGCTGGTGGTCAGTCAGCACTCCTGTTGACTGACAGCGGGCCTGTTTCCCAGGCTTCAATTACTTCCCTGGCTGTTTTTGTGCCTGCTCCTCCAACAAACTTAGTAGCTGTGAAATCGAATGCATGTCTTTTGTTCATTGCAGTGTGAGGCTACTAATGAGTTCGGGTCTTCTCGTTGGACCGCTCGCTTGCAGTCTTGCAACCTGGTGGCTAGTCAGGGGATGAGGGAATGCACAACAGGCAAAACATACATCCTCATTTGGGGTCCTTGATGCTCTCTGAACGTGATTGTTTGCATTCAGACAATTCATTATTCGACTAGGCAACATCACCAGTTAATGAGGGCCCATGCTGTTACCTAGCTGGGTAATGAAACGTCTGCAAGAAAACAGCCAAGCTCAGAGAGCACCAAGAAGAGAGAGAGAGAGAGAGCACAGTTCAACTCCGGGCTATAAATGTTGCCTTCTATTGGTATTTATCGTAATGTTGTGATGCAAACTCTGCCCCTTGCACACGGGCTTGCAATATGTTAGTTGGAAAGTAGGAGACAAACCTCCCAGGGAGTCACTTAAGTTCCCTAAAATCAACCTCCTCTTCGGAGAAAATGTTTGTCTGCAAGAAATTGCTTTGCCCGGCTTGCGGTCTTCCTGAGCAGGTGACACCAGGGAGGTGGCCCTGGAGCACCAGTGGGGAAGGGGCGGGTTGATGCCAGGATTATGGAGCAGGGAGGCACCTGTGTCTGGATCTTTCTTCTTCTGTAAAGCTTTTCCCCCGTAATGGATTATGCAGACACGTTGGGCCCAGGCTGTGCTGCTGTGAGCAAAGATTATCACAGCAAGAGCAGCATTTCTGGGGAGTTAGAGAATTAATTAAGGATGAAAAGACAGATTTATCAGCTCAGGATTGAATAGCTTAAACGTTGGCACTTTACTTGGCTCCTTTTTCTCACTGTCTTTGCCCCAGACAGGGATAACTGTGGGACAGCACAAAGAAGCAGGGAACTCAGCTAATGCAGCCTTTGCCAAGCTGGACCCCCAAATTCCATTCTATAATGCCTGGCAAACGTGGCTAACAGCCACTCCTGATGACTTAAAGGTCCATGTCAGTGTTTCTCAACCTTGATAACTTTTAAGACATGTGGATTTCAACTCCCGGAATTCCCCAGCCAGCATGTATTTTGTGATTTTCTCCAGTTCTTTCTCATCTATTCTGCTGTCTCCAGGCACTGCCACACCCACTATCCACACTATCCAGGCATATTTTTTTTTTGCCTTTTTAATTGATTGTTGTTACGTCTGGGGTGCTATATGACAGAGACAAAAACATATGAAGAATGGTTGCAAGAATTGGGTATGGCCAATCTAGAGAGAGAAAAGAAGGACTAGGGGTGACCTGATAGCAGTTTTCCAGTATTTGAGGGGCTGCCACAAAGAAGAGGGGGTCAGTTTATTTTCCAAAGCACCAGAAGGCAGGACAAGAAACAAGGGATGGAAACTAATCGAGGAGAGAAGCAACCTGGAATTAAGGAGAAACTTCCTAACAGTGAGGACAATTAACCAGTGGAACTGCTTGCCACCAGAAATAATGGGGCCGGTTTCTTTAAGAAGAGACTGGGCAGCCACTTATCTGAAATGGTATAGGGTCTCCTGCTTCAGCAAGGGGGTTGGATTAGAAGTCAAGATCCTTCCAGCTCTATTCTGATTGAACTAAGATACTTGTCTAACTGAATTGCACAGTCCCAAAACACTTTAGCTTCTCCCTTTTCCATTACTATGTGGTCTCACCAGTTCTTGCTTGCAGACAAATGGTATTCTTGCAGATATTCCAATGCACTGTTGTTGCTACTTTGCCGTGCTATTGTTTGTAGTCAGTCTGTGTGATTTTCTTGCAGCAGCTAACTGGGGCATCCACTCTTCATCTTCATTTGCGATCTGTTGCTGGCTTCTCAATTGTGGCTTTATATTTAAATTGAAAGTTGAAAAATTTGACACGCCCTAGAACCTAATACAACGATCATTCACACAACATGAAGTGACCAATTAATATAGAGGTGGTATTCAGCAGGTTCTGACTGGTTCTGGAGAACCGGTAGCGGAAATTTTGAGTAGTTCGGAGAACTGCCAAATACCACCTCTGACTGGCCCCGCCCCCATCTATTCTCTGCCTCCCGAGTCCCAGCTGATTGGCTGGGTCTTCTTTGGTTGCCCTGCACAGGAGAATGGAGCTGGAAAGCAGGTTAGTGGGATGGGGAGGAAATGGGATTTTGCAGTAACCTTCCTCCAGGAGTGTGAAGGGAAGGGAGATTTTACAGTATCCTTCCCCTGTCATGCCCACCAAGCCACGCCCACCAAGCCACATCCACAGAACCGGCAGTAAAAGTTTTTGAGTCCCACCACTGAATTAATCCAATTTGTGGATGAAAATAATTAACTGCCACATACAACCTGCTAAGCAAATGGTTGAGTACCTGAGATATGCTGAACTGGAAAACAATCCAGCTCCTTTGAGCCTTGTTTTGTTATGCTGTCAAAAGCTAGTCCATCACTCCTTACTAATTTCTTAATAGGTCCAGTGATTCTTGTTGATTCAGTTGGGTTGAACAAAATCAGAAATGAGGAGGTGATAAGCTGACTGGAAAAGCCAAGGGAAATCATCAAAACGATTAAAAAGCTAAAGTTACAATATTTCGGACATGTGATGCGACATCCGGAAGAATACGGTATACTTCACTTAACCTTCCAAGGAAAGATTGAAGGCAAATGAGGTCAGGGCAGAAGAAGAACATCAGGGCTTCAAAATCCAAGGGGCCAGTTTGGACAAAACTCAGCAGCACTTTTTCGTGTGGCTGTTGATAAAAATAGGATTGCCAACCTGATCGCCAACATCCAATGACGGATATGGCACAAGAAGAAGATTCTTGCTGATAGATGAATGGAGTTTGTATACTTTTGATTTAGCTGAGAGGATTCTGATACTTAATACGGCACAGCTACATACTGTTTAGTTCAATGGAACGGATATCAGCAGGCACTGAATTGGTATCCTGGCATATCTTCATACAAATCTTTAGGGGTTGCTGGCGTAACATTCAAACAAGAGGATGTGGATGTGACATCGGTTTTTCACTGATGTGGGTTCTTGGCTAAGATTCTAAGTGGGCCTCAGAGCTGATGCAAACATCATGTTAATTTTTGCTAGCTGCAATTCTACTCAATACCTAGCCCCACTTAGTTAAGACTGGCAGAGCTCAAAATCTGTTTGCACCTGACTTCAAAATTGGCAAGTCAGAAGGCGCTAATTGCAGAGTCATGAATTGCAAATGACAATAGTCACTTATATACAAGCCCCCCCCCAAAGCCTTCCAAAGGCTAGGTAGTAAATTTAATTACAGAATTTAGAGAGGGAGAAAATTGGCTTGCAGGGGGAGAGGAAAGCAGATTTAAAATCGCTTCTTAGGGAGTTGAGTTTATACTCTGCCATTGTGATGACATCAAATGTAGAAAACCTGCCAACGATCCTCCATTGGGTTGGATGACCATTCCTATAATCTCAGTTGAACAACGGCACATCGTGTTGTGCTGAAATTAGAAAAGGCTGATTTAGTTGTGTGTGTTACTTGGTGCATATGGGAAGATCCGTAGAGATTCTCAGTCATCCACGGGTCATGGTTGTCCTAAAGGTGCTTTTTCAGGAGGCATTTAGACTTTCTTGTTTTTTCTTTTTCTTTTGAAAGACGTTTTGCTTCTCATCCAAGAAGCTTCTTCAGCTCTGGCAGGATAATGGAGAATGAAAGGATTTATACTCCTTGCAGACAGCTGGTCATTTGCATCCTTTTAGAGGGTCGTTGAAGCGCTTGGAGACCCTGAGGACACAGATGAACCTCCAAGTGCTTCAACAGCCCTCTAAAAGGATGCAAATGACCAGCTGTCTGCAAGGAATATAAATCCTTCCATTCCCCACTACCATCCAGTCAGAGCTGAAGAAGCTTCTTGGATGAGAAACGAAATGTCTTCAAAAGAAAAAAAACAAGAAAGTCCATTTGCCTCTTGGAAAAAGCACCTTTGAGATATAAGGGATGATCCACTCTGTTATTCCAGATTTAAGCCCATTGAACTATGGTGAATGGTAGGTGGACTTTTAAATATGTCCTCATCCTGAATGTTCATCCAAGCCCCTCTGGATTTGTGTGTCCCTGGCTTTTCTTTCCAACATTTCCCATCAGGCATGTATGTTTATGCCTGCCCGCCTGCAAAATAATTAACTTTGAAGGAATACCTATGATTAGCCCACCATTGAGGGTGCCACTGGCTTGGGCAGCCTCAAGTCTCATTAGCAGCCTGTCCTCATTTGCTGTGATTAGCCAGCATCCCACTTGTTGAGACTGCTCCCAAGAACTGACTTGTTAAGCAAGTGGCCTGCCATCAGGACAGGCGCTGGCAGGGATGGTGCTCTCTGTCATCTAAATCAGGGGTCCCCAACCACCGGTCCCCAGACCAGTACCGGTCTGTGGATCATTTTTTACCGGGCCGCAAAGCTTGGGTGCCGCCATCTTGTTTCGACGGCACTTCCGGTTTTCGGTTGCTTCCAGGTTTTTGGTTGGAAAGTGCTTCCAGGTTTTCAGTTGGAAGGCGGCATTTGGGTGCTCGCGCTTAGTTTTGTCGAAGAATGGGGGCGGCTTCAAGCGAGAGCCGTCCCGATGGCGGTGGAGTCTCGCGTTACTCAGGTACCGGTCCGTGGAAGAATAAATAATCGTGAAACCGGTTCCTGGTTCAAAAAAGGTTGGGGGCCACTGATCTAAATGACCTTTGCCTTCTGCAGTCATTTTCTGAAATAAAGATAAAACGAGCCCCATCTGATACCTTCTTAGCAGGCAAAAGACTCCTTTCCCAGTGCATTCATCTGCCCAAAACAAGCCTCCCAGACAAAGCTGCCCATTGATGAGCATGAATTCTGAACATCATGCCTAGTGTCTTTATGGGGAAACTCCAATGTATATCTCTCTATGGAGAATCCAGCTCTATCCGGAAAGCAGTGGTGTATGTGATGGGGATGCATGTATTGTGTATCCATCTTATCAAGCACACACTTGTAATATAGGCAGAGATGCAAAGTATCAAATATAGCACTAGTTGGAGATGCCTTCACAGAAACTCTTTAACCTGGTTTCTGAATGAACTCACATTCTAGGTTTACATATTCCACTGCACCACAAACTCACTGAGTAGGTTGGATTGGCACAGCATGCTAAATTGCCACCAAACCAAACCTAAGAATGAACGTACTATAACCAGTAAGTTGTGTGAAAGCAACTGCTAAGACTTTATCTGGCCTGATCAAATAGATTAGTGAAAATAAGGACTAAGTACAGAGGTTAGAACCTCAGCAGGTTCTGACCCGTTCTGGAGAACTGGTAGCGGAAATTCTGAGTAGTTCAGAGAACCGGCAAGTGCCACCTCTGACTGGCCCGGCCCCCATCTATTCTCTGTCTCCCAGCTGATCGGCTGGGTCTTCTTTCGTTGCCCTGCACAGGAGAATGGGGCTGGAAAGCAGGTTAGTGGGGTGGGGAGGGAATGGGCATTTTGCAGTAACCTTTCCCCTGCCACGCCCACCAAGCCAAGCCCACCAATCCACACCATGCCCACCAATCCACACCATGCCCACCAATCCACGCCCACAGAACCGGTAGTAAATTTTTTGAATCCCACCACTGACTAAGGGTGACATGATAGCAGTGTTCCAATATCTCAGGGGCTGCCACAAAGACGAGGGGGTTAAGCTATTCTCCAAAGCACCTGAGGGCAGGACAAGAAGCCATGGGTGGAAGCCAATCAAGGAGAGAAGCGGCCTAAAAACTGAGGAGACATTTCCTGACAGAACAATTAATCAGTAGAATGACCTGCCTTCAGAAATCATAAATGCTCCAACACTGGAAGTTTTAAAGAAGAGATTGGACAACCATTTGTCTGAAATGGTATAGAGTTTCCTGCTAAGCAGGGGGTTGGACTAGAAGACCTCCAAGGTCCCTTCCAACTCTGTTATTCTGTAAATAGGGACATCAAGTATGCTTAAGTGACTGTCCCATCCAGAATATCCTAGAAAGAGGGAAAAGGGGGAGATTAGGATTTTGAATTCTTAAAGAATGGAGATTATCCCATGCTTTACTGTCTAGGGTTGAATCTAGGGGTTTTGCAGGGAGCAGAAAGGAGAGGATAGAAAAATCAAGGCTGCAGCCACAGTTATGTGGTCAAAGCCCACCTTTATTTTTTATTTTTTTAAAACTTTCGCCCTATGTAAGAAGGGGTGCAGCTTTTATTGGGTGCTTCTGGATGGCTTGGCATTAATCAGGAGGAAATCAATCTAGGGAAGATCGGATTTGTGTACAAAGTTCCCGATCACGGTTGGAGTTGAAGCTTCCAAGAAGCCAAGCAGGGCAATATTTTATTTATTCCATTTAACATCATAGAGTGCTTTGCCGCTGATAACCCTTCAAAGTGACAGTGGATGTTGTGGAAAGCCAAATAACAGAACCACAGCAAAACAATTTTATATGCTGAGAGGTGACAGCAGAAACATCACCAGGGAGAAAAGGCTGTGCGAAAAAAATAAATAAGGTAGCCCTGTATTTAATCACTGCATTTTTAGCAGCCATTTGCAGTCATGAAAATGATGAAAAAGTAACTTCACAACCAGTGGGCTGGTCTGAAAAGCAAAGGAAAAAGTGAAGTCAGATCATAAGCACAACTGGGGTTTCACACTAAGTGAAATGTCTATGGAGATTCTCAATCATCCAGGTCACAGGTGCTTTTCCAAAAGGCAACTGGACTTTCTTGGTTCCCTCCCCGCTTGAAAACATTTTGCTTTTCATCCAAGAAGCTTCTTTGGTTCCAGAAGCTTCTTGGATGAGAGAGAAGCATAACATTTTCTAAGGAAAAAAAAACCCCAAGAAAGTCCAGTTGCCTTATGGAAAAGCACCTGTGGGACGCTGAATGACTGCCTCACTTAACCACCTAGCTGCTGGTCCCAATTGTGCTTGCTAAACAAGGATTACCTGCAGTTGTGTGTGTGTGTGTGTGTGTGCTTGTGGGTGCACGTGTGCATCAGAGGTGGTATTCAGATGGTTCGGACCAGTTCTGGAGAATCGATAGCGGGAATTTTGAGTAGTTTGAAGAACCAGCAAATCCCACCTCTGACTGGCTCCACCCCCCATCTATTCTCCGCCTCCCGAGTCCCAGCTGATTGGCTGGCTCTCCTTTGGTTGCCCTGCACAGGAGAACGGAGCTAGAAAGCAGGTTAGTGGGGTCGAGAGGGAATGGGGATTTTGCAGTATCCTTCCCCTGCCACGCCCACCAAGCCACGCTACACCCACCAAGTCACATCATGCCCACAGAACTGGTAGTAAAAAAATGTGAATACTACCACTGGTGTGCATGTGTATGTGATGAATAGGTCTTGCCTTTTTCCTGCCTACACAGGGGGTTCGACTAGAAGACCTCCAATGGTCCCTTTCAACTCTGCTATTCTATTCTATTCTATTCTATTCTATTCTATTCTATTCTATTCTATTCTATTCTACTCTATTCTATTCTACTCTTTTTCTTTTTTTAGAAAACCAGGTAGGGCAGAGCGCATAGTTCTGGAGCTTCATCACATCATGTAGCACAGCCTTGGGATGTGTGATAGCCACAGGCCCTTTAATCCAGTCTGGTTTTTGCAGTCTCCATCGCCTTTTCCATGCTTCTGGTTTATTTTTCCCTCATAGCAGAAAATCCTTGAGAATTTAACTTGCCCTGTTCTGGCTGGCAGCGATCAGAGCAGGCAATCCCAGCCTGGAGGCCCCTTGGTCTAGACCAACAGCTGCTTCTCACCAGTTCATTTCAGGACAAGCACAGTGGTGTGTGTGTGCGTGTGCGCATGTGTTTGTGTGTGTGTGTCTGTGTGTGTGTGTGTGTGTGTGTGTGTGTGTGTGTGAGAGAGAGAGAGAGAGAGAGAGAGAGAGAGAGAAACTTACTGTGTGCAGCCGCCAGACTCGTGCAGTGTGTGCATGCACACAAATGTGCTGGGATAGGGGGAACGGTCTACTGTAGTGTGCGTGACTTTTCCAGCATGAAAAAGACAGGAAATCAGCGGAGGCTGCCTATCGAGGAAAAAAAAGGCAGAGATGACTCTGCTTCTCATACTTCCCTTAACTTTCTGGCGGCCTTCGGGGCATGCAGTTTCTTGGTAGTGTCTGCACCCAGTTAGTCTGGTGGGCCAGACAGGTGTGGATATTTCGGGGTCTCCTACTTGTTGACTTTCTCTCTCTCTCTTTCTCCGTGACACAAGTTTCCCCAGGAGAAACCTCAAATATGCTTCGGGGTGTTTTTTTTTCCCCTTCAAGCACTTTTGAGACAACGATGACCTGGATGACTGAGGCGGACACCAGAACAGGCATTTCCACTGCCATAAATTGCCTCAGGGAGGTGTTCCTGAGGTATTTATCTGAACACCAGGCCTCTCGATTGCTGGATGCAGCATCCCACCAGCCCAAGGCTTACTGTGTGATTTGCCAGCAGGAAAGATAAGGCTCTTTCCCTTACTCACGCTATTAATTTTATTTTATTTTTATTTCTAAAATGTATCATTTGCCTGCCCAATGGCAACTCTTGGAGTGACTAATAATAATATCCAAAATGCACGTTAAAAAACGGAAGGAAGACAAGGAAATCACCCAATGATTGCAGAGTGATTTCTTTTTTAAAAAAACTGCAGCTATGTTGATTCAGTTTAATATAAATGTGAAATCACGGTAGGAGGGGATTAGTAGTACAGTGGGACACCATACTAGCCATGTTAGCAATCTATATCTATCTAATCTATCTTATCTATCTATCTATCTATCTATCTATCTATCTATCTATCTATCTATCTATCTATCTATCTATCTATCTATCTATCTATCTACATCTATCTAACTACCTACCTATCTACATCTACCTACCTATCTACCTACATCTACCTACCTACCTACCTATCTACATTTACCTACCTACCTACATCTATCTATCTATCTATCTATCTATCTATCTATCTATCTATCTATCTACATCTATCTATCTATCTATCTATCTACATCTACCTACCTACCTATCATCATCTATCTATCTATCTATCATCTATCTATCTATCTATCTATCTATCTATCTATCTATCTATCTATCTATCTATCTATCATCTATCTATCATCTATCTACATCTACATCTACATCTACATCTACATCTACCTACCTATCTATCTCAAGAGTTTGGAAGCACGTTTTCAGACTAACAATTTTTATTAAAAGGCATAAGGCTGAGGCTACTGATTGATTTTGGACAGGTAGTCCTCGACTTACAACAGTTTGTTTAATGACCATTCAAAGTTATTGAAAAAGTGAATGACACGTATGACCGTTGCAGCATCCCCATGGTCACAGGATCAAAATTCAGCTGCTCGGCAACTGGTTCATATTCATGACGGCCGCAGTGTCCCGAGGTCATGTGATCACCTTTTGTAACCAAGCAAAGTCCGTGGGGAAGCCAGATTCACTTAACGACCGTGTTACTAACTTAACAATTGCAGTGATTCTGTTCTGACCCAGCTCCCCAAATGCAACAGATCCTCTGTAGTTGAAGCAATGATTCCTTTATTAGGAGCCCCAGCAAAAAGTTTCTCTCTCTCACCGCAGGCTAACAAGTCCATCTGGCAGGGAGGTGAATAGTTGTCGCCATGCCTATTCACCTCTGCCCTCCTGCCTTTTATCCCCAGAGCTAGGGTGGGGCTTTGCTAGCAGTGGTGGCTCTTCTGTCCCAAGGACCGGCCCATAGATTTCCATTGCTCTCCTCTCCTCTGTCTTCTGCACATCCGCACGTCAGGCACTGGGCCCAGCTGTTCCTCCTCTTCCTCATCAGCCACCTCCAGACCTGGGGGCTGTTGACTCTCCATCTGAGGGCTGACGGGTGGCCCAGGCTCTGCCTCTGCCTCTCTCTCTGCCAGCTCCATTCCCTCTTCCCCCTCAGAGCTCTCAGGTTGCCTGGACGCTGGCCCTGGACTCCCACACCGCCTCCTCCTCTGATTTGGCTGCTGGAGGGGTCAGCGGCCGATGGGCCACAACAGATTCACTTAACAACTGTGGCAAGAAAGATTGCAAAATGGGGCAACATTCCCTTAACAAATGTCTTGTTTAGCCATGGAAATTTTGGCCTCAATTGTCTTCATAAGTCGAGGACTGCCTGTTAAATTACTGAAAGAGTTACAGTCTTTATCGTACCTGAATCTGGAAATTATCTTGGGGAGACCCTCTGGTTGCTCCCCTCCTCCTTGTTTAGAGTGGACGGATGGTGGGTTCAGAAGAACCACTGCTAACAAAACACTTCGTCATAAAATATACTCTGTTGAATAAGCTGAATGACAGGTTAATGTCATAGTTTGATTTATATAATGACCCTAAGCTGGGTTCCCACAGTGCGCTGAGCCATTTTAATGCACACTAAATCTAATTCAGTTAGTTGTGTGAACCTAAACATTATCACTACAAGTGGCCCTTGACTTAACAACCACAATCGGGAGTAGAATTTACTTAGCTAAACAAAGCGGTTGTTAAAAGTGAGTTGTGCCTGATTTTACAACCTTTCTTGCCACCGTTGTTAAGTGAATCACTGCACTTGTTAAGCGAACCAAGCAATTGTTAAGAGAATCCAGCTTCCCACCATTTGACTTTGCTTGTTAAGAAGGAGGCTGGGAACGTCGTAAGTAGCAATCTCGTGACCAGGGAAATATCTGCAGCTGTCATAAACAGATGCTGGTTATTAGTGGCCCAATTTTGATCATGTGACTCTGGGGGTGCTACCATAATCACAAGTGTGAGGACTAGCCATAAGTTAACTTTTTTCAGTGGCCACTGTAACTTCAGTCATTAAATGAATTTAAATTAAATTAAAGGGCAGCACAAGAAGCAACGGATGGAAACTCATCAAGGAGAGAAGCAACTTAGAACTAAGGAGGAATTTCGTGACCGTTAGAACAATTAATCAGTGGGACAACTTGCCTCCAGAAGTTGTGAATGCTCCAACATTGGAAGTTTTCAAAAAAAAAAAAATGTTGGATAACCATTTGTCTGAAGTTGTGTAGGGTTTCCTAGGCAGTAGGTTGGACTAGAAGACCTCCAAGGTCCCTTCCAACTTCTATTCTATTCTATTCTATTCTATTCTATTCTATTCTATTCTATTCTATTCTATTCACAACTGATCTAGTCTTCACTTAGCTGTCTTTCTCCTCAATTTGAAAAATCCCCAGTGCTTTTCTCTTTCTCTCCTATTTTTATGAGGGGAGGGGAGAAGATTCCAATCAATTTGATTGTCTTGGAGATCTTCTTTCTGTACCTTTCCCCAATGCCACAATCTTTTTTTCGAGGAGGGAATAACAAGAAGTGTTCTCCGTATTCCGAACGGTTCTGCATTTTAGATTCATATAGCAAGGCATGATATTTTCCTGACAGTTAAATTGTTTTTCAGACGGATATGTAGTGCAGATATCTTCATTCCCTTTATTTCCAGAATTCAGATAGGAACACCGTTGCTTTAATAGCAAAATAGCATACAAGAGAGGCATCTGAAAATACTGCTGAGTTTTGCAAAAAAAAAAAAAACCACCTCCACATTTGAAAAACAGAAGGAATTGGTTAGTATTTTTTTTTCAGGCTAATAACTTTTATTAAAAGGCATAAGGTTTTGGGAGCTATAGCTCAGCATTGCGTTATGCCTTTTAATAAGATGTCAGTCTGAAAAGGTGGTACTGGACGCTTGCTGGTTTTTAGCAAATACCACTGAAAAATTGTTTGGGTAAAAATCATTCTGAAAACTGTGCTGTCAGATGAGAACACAGAATGCTCATTGGCCATCCAATGTAAAGTGCATGCATGGAGAAATAAAAAGTTTTTTTTTTAAAAAAAAAAAAAGTGGGGCTGGAGGGAGAGAAAAGGAGCAGAGAATCTGCAATCTGGAGCAGAAAGTATTCCATACTGCAACATTTTGTTGCTGATCTTTTTTACGGGCTTCTGTGAGTTCATATTAGCCCTGGTGGCATTTGCATTGCACTGCATCACAACAACATGCTTAAGGGGACTAGTGGAAGAATCACAACAGGCTGGATTTGCAAAACAGACCAAGCTGCAAAGAAAAATGCAACCGTTGTCATATTAACCAGACGTTGACCATTTGGGAATGCATCTGCTACTCTTTTCACCCAAGTTGGTGAAACGGGGTCTTGCAGGGTTGATCAACCTTTGCTCTTATTTATTGCATTGCTTCTTTAAAAAAAAATTTCCTTTGATTCGGTAGTGTGACCTTCTCCTTTCCCTAGAATGTTACTCGATTATAGAAAGGGCAATTGAGGTTAGCTTGGAACACATTTGTTTTATTTATGTATTTATACAGTGAGGATCGATAGTGAAGCTTGTTGAAGGGTGGCATTTATAAGTGGTAGATGCAACAATGAGAAAGAGTCCTTGGCCATCCAGTCCTTCCCTTCCCCTTCCCTCCCTCTCACCTTCCCCTTCTTCTTCCCTTCCCCTTCCCTTCCCCTTTCCCTTTCCAATGTCCATTTATGCAGAGGTGGCATTCAGCTGGTTCTGACCAGTTCTGGAGAACCGGTGGCGGAAATTTTGAGTAGGTTGGAGAACTGGCAAATACCGCCTCTGGCTGGCCCCTCCCCCATCTATTCTCTGCCTCCCATTGAGTCTCAGCTGATCGGCTGGGTCTTCTTTGGTTGTCCTGCACAGGAGAACGGAGCTGCAAAGCAGGTTAGTGGGGTGGGGAGGGAAGGGAGGTTTTACAGTATCCTTCCCCTGCCATGCCCACCAAGCCACACCAAAAGAACGAGTAGTAAAAAAATTTGAACCCCACCACTGCATTTATTAAAGTTAGTTCAGCTCTTTACGAGAAGGGAATACAAACACACAACCTTTGTAACCTTGGAGCCTCCTCCTTCAACAAAAGACTCTTGGGAAGCTGGCCAGGTGGGCCTTCTCAAGCCACACACCATTTGTAGCAACGAAAGTGGTTTGTGGCTGAAAGTTGTCCAGTAATAGCATTTATTTTCTCCCTGTCTTTGAAAGCTCTGTCTACTCCAGATCATATACTAGATCCAGCTGTAGTTATTTTGAATTCACAATAGGAATGGAAGTCCATCCACATAACCTTTCTTTTCTTTTCTTTGTTAAATTCATACAGCTGCCAATCTCACTGACGTGACTCTGAGCAGCTTACAAAGTTAAAAGCACAAAATTACACGTAGTCCTCAGCTTACAACTAAAACAGAGCCTAAAATTTCTCCCTTCTGCTAAGGGAGACATTTCTTAAGAGAATTTTGCCCCGTTTTATGACCTTTCTTGCCATCCTTATTAAGTGAATCACTGCACTTGTTAAGTTAGTAAAATGGTCGTTCAGTGAATGTGGCTTCCCGATTGTCTTTGCTTGGTCAGGTCATAAAAAGGATTTCAGGTAGCCTCAGGACAATGCAACCGTCATAAATATGAGTCCGTTTACCAAGCTTCTGAATGTTGATCACGTGACTGTGAGAATGCCGCAATGGTAGTAAGTGTGAAACGTGGACATAAGTCAGTTTTTCATTGCTGTTGTAGCTTCCAACAGTCACTAATAAACATATTTTAAATTGAGGAGTATTTGTAATAAGAAAAATTGTTTTGACAAGCAATGCTGCATGGGTTTGTGGTAGGTAGGCAGAGTTCTAAAATGTGTATACCTAGTTATTTAATTCTGGTAACCTGGATTTAAGGTTAGTGTGTTGTGAATATGCAGCATTTGAGTGGAGATTCTTTAATAGGTGTCTGGCAGAACAACAAGGCTGTAATGAGTTTCTGCAGTTTATGTTGCTACAGAAAAGAATTTGTCCACTTTGCAGACAATATTATTAAATAGAGCAGATGGGGCCTTTTGCTTTATAAATTTGGTATGGTTTAACCAATATCTTTGTATCTTGCTTAATACAGTATATCCAGAATAATCTTGCTCCAAATTAAACCAGCATGCCAAGCTGGATAGAAGTAGCAATTTGCTTCACCATCAAAATTCTTTCTTAATTCAACTTGCACATTTATTGGAAATATTATAAATGAATTTGATGAATTCAGCAGGTTTACAAATTCCAAGATGTGATTCCAGATCAGTAATTTTAGTATGGATTTGTTTTTACATGCGTGTAACTTTATTCCCCTGTTTATTGTTTTAAGTTCTACCCATAGCCTTTGTTTTTTACCTGTTATTTTATATGATTAATCACTTAGGAACAAAATTCAAGATGGGATCTTGGGACTGAGTTCCAAAATTGAAGATAGTTGAACACGTTTTCTAAAATGAAGTTTGCAAGAAAGCAGAGGTTCAGAGGCAAAAAATATGGCACATATGGGACCAGACTCCATATACAAAACTGAGCTGTTTGCTCACAAAACACAAAATGCTAATTTCAGAGAAGGCAAGCTAGGAATTTAAGAAGAACATCCACACATAATGATGTAGTTGTTTTGTTTTTTAATTGAAAACAAAAAAAGGGGGGTATAGGTGCTTAAGAGAGATTTGTATGTGACTGTCCAGTGTTATGTTGCATAAAATTGAGGAAGCAAGCAAGGAATCCACAAGCACCAGTTCCACCAGTTCTTGTGGATTGAACACATCTGAACCAGTCCTTGGTACTATTCCTGTACCTGTATGGGAACAGTGAGAGTCTCTTTCACTGTCAAGTAAAAGAGCCGTGGTGGTGCAGTGGTTAGAATGCAGAACTGCAAGCTACTTCTGCTGACTGCCAGCTGCCAGCAGTTTGACAGTTCGAGTCTCACCAGGCTCAAGGTTGACTCAGCCTTCCATCCTTCCAAGGTCGGTAAAATGAGGACCCAGATTGTTGGGGGCCATAGGCTGACTCTTGTAAACCGCTTAGAGATTTCTGAGATTCTAAGCTCGCCACTCCTACTTGGAGCCCTGTCCTGCTGGAACCCTGCCTGGAATCCATAGGTGGAGGGGAGGACCTGGGGCACCTCATACTACCTCATACCTGCCAGTTGGGTAATAGTGCTTTTGTGTGTGGTCAGCTCTCTGGACAGCTTCTGTCTTGCATTTCTCATTCTGGCAGAGCGTGCTATTAGGTTGGGGCAACTGCCCCTCCCTGCCCGCCACTGTTGACCAACTTGGCCGTAAAGGACACCAGGAGAACTGGCATCAAGGGCAGCTCGTTCCAGATGCAAATTGATAGTCAAGTCACTCATCAGAACAATGCCTTCGCCTGTCCTCCCCTTAATCCTTTTACAATGGGACTAATTGCTAATCAGACTGATTTCACACTGGCTGTTTTCCCTTGACAGTCAGCCACCTTGGAGGAAAGCTCTGGGAGAGAGAGAGAGGGAGGGGGGAGGGGAGGGGAGGCACCAGCAGCCACCCTGGCGCTTAGCTCCCCAGTGCCCATTCACACAACAGCCTCCTGCAAGTCTGGAGCGATCGACTCCCTTCAGCTTGCACCTTCCCAGCTGGCAAGGGGACTCTGATGGCAGCAAGCCGGCCTAACAGATGGTCTCCCTTGGCTTCTGACAGGGTCTGGGTGTGTGTGTGAGGGGGGGGTTTCTGTCAGAGGCCTTTGCCTGCCTGATGGACCCCATTTGGAATGTGTTCGCGATCCAAGATTTCTCTGGCTAACTCCATGTCTCTGCTGTGGGGGACTCTCATTCAGCAGAGGCAGCGTTTGGCTTGGTGCGCGTCTCCTCCCCCTTCTCTCTTTGTCTGCCTTTTGCATCGGGATTAAAGGATCGCAACCTCTGACGGAACAGAGCATCGCTCTTGGCAGTGCGTTGGCTGCTGGTTCCAGATATGGGGCTTCCCTATCTAAGAGCTCAGAGGTGAATCACCGCACGCCCAGCTGAGCTCAGCGTCTAGGCTAGGAAGTAGGTACAGCCGGGTTAGAAGGAAAGCAAGACAAGAAGACAGTGCATGGGCCTGACGGGTGTGAATGCACAGATGCTGACCTCCACCGCCTTCCAACCTGTCGCTTTTCCCTCCTGACTTTCCCAGGAATTAACCCCATATTTTTTTTCCTGCACGCGGCTTGGTGGCCTTGAATCGGAGTGGTGGTTGAGTGTTTACCGAGCTACCAAATCTGGCTGAGAACAGCTGGCTCTCCGCTGACTTCTCACACATGGGGCATGCTGGCTTGGCAGAGCGGCTCTCGGGAGGCTGAGCTGAGTGGTGGCAGCTGTCCTCCCTCCCTCCCTGTGGACTCCTTCCTTCCTGGCAGAGGCTTTGTTTGCCTGCGAGGGCAACCTGCTGCTTGCTTCTTCTCTGCTTCCATCTCAGTCACAGGGGTTTCATCCAGGGGTGGGCTTCAAAATTTTTAGCAAAGGGTTCTCTGTCCAGTGGCTGGGTGGGCATGGCCTAGTCAGTGTCCTGCACCATGGGGGGGGTGTTTTTGTCCTCCCTGGGCTCCAGAGACTTTCCTTAAGCCTCCAGGAGGGCAAAAATGACCACCCCGGACTCTGTAGGCTCACTGGAAGCTGGAAACGGGCCCATTTCCGGCCTTCCCAAACCTCCAGGAGGCCCATTTTTTGCCCTCCCTGAGTCTCCGTGCACACCCTGCACTTGCCTGCATCCAAAACAGGCCACGTGGGGACTCCGGGGAGGGGAGGGGAGGGGTGGACAGGGCCAGCCAGGAGTGGGATTTGGGGGTTCTCCAAATTGCACAGAATCTTAGCGAGAGGCTCCCCTGGACACAGGGGTGGGTTTCTACCAGTTCTCACCTATTCACTAGAACCGGTTGTTAACATTCTAAGCAGTTTGGAGAACCAGTTGTTAGAAAAAAATTACTGGCCTAATCCTGTAAGGAAGGCAGGAAGGAAACATTCTGGTGTTGCTTACAGAAACTGCCTCTCCGTTAACCCTTATTACATTCTTGGCAGGACTAGACTTTCTGTCTCTGGAACTTCTCTGGAATTTCCCCCCCCCCCTCCTTTGCTGGTACTTTGCTTGTGTGGAGTGACCATTCAAAGGTACAATGGCACTAAAAAAGTGACTTATGACTGTTTTTCACACTTATGACTGTTGCAGCATCCCCACAGTCATGAGGGGCCAGGCAAGGAGATGCATGCCTCAATGTGAGTGATATTGAGTTGGCCACGCCCAGCCAATAACATGACCACCAAGCCACGTTCACCGAGTCACATGATCACCAAGCCATGCCCACCAACTAAGCCACCCCCAAAGAACCAGTTGTTAAAAAATTTGAATCCCACCTCTGCCGGGACCCCTGCAAATCTCCAGCAGCCCACCCCTGGTTTCATCCACCTCTGCTCCCAACTGTGGGATTCTGAGTTATACCTAAGAATGCAGCCAAATGCCACCCAAGATGGACCTGTTTGTATAGCTAATGCTGGATGGAGATGGCATTTTCTCAGTGACAGCGCTCATTCAACTGATAACAGAAAGTTTAAGTCCACGTTCTCATGAGCTGAGTGGGGTTTCTTAAACTTAGTTAAAGGTTAATCAAGGGACATGATCGGATGCTGGGGGAGGGGGGGCGAGATTCCTTTCTTGAGGTTTTCCAGGAATGGTGCTCTGGTCACAGAGAGGGAATCTTCCCCTGGAAGCATTGTTGGAAAGTTTTCTCTTCTGGAGAAATTTGAACAAATGGTCTGTCCGTTTTTTCCTATCCACAAATTTAGCAGAGAATTTGATTAACAGAGTTGGAAAGGGACCTTGTAGGTCATCTAATCCAACCCCTTGCCCAAGCAGGAGACCCTACACCGTTTCTGACAAATGGCAGTCCAATCTCTTCTTGAAAGAGAGTGAAGAAGCTCCCACAACTTCCTAAGGCAACTTCCGTTCCATTGCTTGATTGTTCTCACTGTCAGAAAATTTCTCCTTATTTCCAGGTTAAATCTTTCCTTGATCAGTTTCCATCCATTGTTCTTTGTCTGGCCTTCGGGTGCTTTAGAAAATAGCTTGACCCCTTCCTCCCTGTGGCACTCCTCAAATATTGGAAGACTGCTATCAAGTCTCCCCTGGTCTTTCTCTTCACTAGACTAAGCCAAGCCCTGTTCCTGTAACTGTTCTTTGTATGTTTCAGTTTCCAGTCCCCTAAATTTCAACAGGCAACTTGGTGCCCAGATCAATTAAATACATCAGTAACTAGAATCCTGTAAGTTCCCGAAGAGATTTCATAATAAACAAATATCATCTTCTTCACCCATTCAAAACTACCCACTATGCTCTTTGGAATCAGCTAGCAACATTTCTTGTTCTCCTTCAATTCCCCTTTTGCTCCCTAACACTCATTCCAATTTATGTGACCAGGTTAATTGGGGAAATCACGTTTTGGCTGGGTACATATGATATTCCCTGCATCATACTGATTAAAGTGAACTCCAATTAAAAAGCCACTTGCCTGAATCTTTGGAGACCTGTCATGACAGATGTCATGGAACTAAATGAAAGAATTCTGAAAGTTATGTTCGGGGAGTTCTTGATTTACAATCATTCATTTTGTGACTGTTCAAAGTTACAAACGGCACTGAAAAAAAGAGACTTATGACCGTTTTTTTTTCACCCAAACCGTTGCGACATCACCAGAGCCACAGACTATATTTATGACAGTTGTGGGGTCCTGGAGTCATGGGATCACCTTTGGCGACATTCTGACAAGCAAATTCAGTGGGGAAAGCCAGATTCACTCAACAACTGACAGCTGCAGTAATTCACTTAACAACTGTGGCAAGCAAACTCGTAAAATGGAGCAAAACTTCCTTAGCAACTGTCTTCCTTAGCAACAGAGATTTTGGGCCCAATTGTGGTCATAGGTCAACATGTGCAGAACATGTTGGCGTCTCTCTTATTATTTTGGGTAAACTTAGTTTTGCAAACAAGCAGACTTTATATTCAGGGCTTGGTCTACATAAATCATATAAATACACACACTCACACACAACACCCACCCACACCCCCCCACACACAATTTTAGAGCTTGGTTTAATATGAGTCCTCTTCTTAAATGGCAGAGTGTATCACTTCCCTAAAGCCTGGAGGCTCTTTTGCTCATTCGGCTAAAATTCTTGGATGTGCACTTCAAGGCTCTACCTGTCCCTGTTATTTTATTTGTGTTCTCTGTATTTCATTTGCATTTATTTGCACCCTGGGCCTTCACTAAGGCAACATCTCATCCTGATGCAGTGAGTGATGAAATAGTCACTTAGGGCCACCTTGAAGTCAAACTATTCAGTTAGCATTTATAAACCAGTGTGTGTGTGTGTGTGTGTGTTTATATATGTATATATGTGTATGTATGTATATATATGTATGTATGTGTGTGTGTGTGTATATATATATATATATATATTTTCTGAGTTCTTACTTTTCTGTTTTCAGAATGCATATATATATATATATATATATATATATATATAGGTTCTATACTTCATATCTATTTATATATATATATATATATATATATATATATATATATATATATATATATATATATATATATATATATATATATATATATATATATATATATATATATATATATATATATATATGTTTCATTCAGCTTTGTTGGAGTATTTTCCCACGTCATTGTAGTTGTAGTCTTTTAAAGTTGTAGCAACGTTTCAGCAGAATCTGTATAGTGTCTGCCATCATCAGCCTGATGATGGCAGATGAGATTCCTGAACGTTGACACTATACAGAAGCTACTGATGATGGCAGATGAGATTCTCAAACATATATTAATATATATATACATACTATATAATATATATATATATATATATATATATATATATATATATATATAATATATATATATATATATAAATGAATACCATACATTGTAAGTACCGTCAGCAGAAACTTCATCAGAAAACATAGATAGATAGATAGATAGATAGATAGATAGATAGATAGATAGATAGATAGATAGATAGATAGATATAGATATAGATATAGATATAGATATAGATATAGATATAGATATATAGATAATATAAAAATTAAAGCCATGGAAATATGCATTATTGATCTTGATCTTGGCATAAAGCTAAGAAGATTTCAGTCCTTGGGCCCTTCAGTCACCTGCTATCTACGTGGACAATAAAATCCCTGTTTCATCCACACTGGAGCAAGTTTTTTTTTTAAAAAAAAAAGTGGTGAAATTTATGTATTTCTTTGTTTATTACATTTATTAAACGCCTCATAAAATAAATTCTCTAGGCATTGCACAATTCAATTAAAGGCAATAATAGTACAACAAAAACACAATAGATCAATAAAATTCAGTATAGCGTTAAAAAAACACAGCATATCGGTACAGCTTGATAAACTACTATTAGGTACTAAAACTGTTTTTTCCCCCCTTAATCCTTCCAGTGGACTTAAATAATAAATCTTAAATGATTAGAAATGCTTGCTTTAGGATCAAACAGGGAGTGTGCCTGGCCTTCTTTGCAGCAATATATATATCGTCTTTTTTCAAAATGGGGACAGCAAAAGCCGTAAACTTTGGTTAGGGTTGTGGCTACAAAGAGAGCCTAAGTGTGTGTTTCCTTTTTGTTGTTTTAATTAGTTAGTCGAGAAACAGTTACATTTGAGTGTCCCTGCAGAAGAGGATTTCACTTCCAAAGTGTTGGGAAGAAAGCGTAAAAATAAGTATAACGATTCTATTTTGAACAAATAATAGCTGTTCTGAGATGGAATGGAGTCACCGCCAACATTCTCGTTCTGCTAAATTGTAGGAGAGCCTGCTCACTCGTTGCCGTAGAGAGCAAATACAGGTATTCCTCAGCTTATGACCACATTTGGGACTAGAATTTCCATTGCTGAGCAAGCCAGTTGTTGTTAAGTGAGTCGTGGCTGATTTTACAACCTTTGGGCTATGGTTGTTAAGCAAAATCATGTGGTCATTAAGCGAATCTGGTTTCCCCCGTTGACTTTGCTTGTTGGACGCCGGCGGGAAAAGGTTGGGAAGGGTGATCACAAGACTCTCGGACAGAGGTGTCAAACACAAGGCCCGCTGTTCTGACCCAAACCTTGTTCCAAGGAAACAAACATGAAACAGAGGTAACAGCAAAACCTTTTAATGATTCTTTATGAATCCTGTTCCTTCACGGTTAAAAGGCTGTTTCAAACTAATTGTCTCTGATAAGAATGAGCCTTGCCAAGGTGGTGCAAGCTGCCAAGAACACTAGATAAATTTACCAAAAAATATTTCAAACGCAAAAAGTTTCCAAATACAAACCAAGAGAGTCCGAACACCCACAAGGCTCGAGGGCAAAAACTTCTTTGCTTCCTGCAAAGAACTCCAGTTTCTCAGCTGGCTTTTATCTCTTAAGGGAGGGGCCATTACCTTGCAGCCTTACTCCCCGAGTCACCCGTGCTGCTGCAGCTGCTCTTTCCTTCGAGCAGCCCTGCATGCACGTGCACTAGGCACAGGCTCCTCGGTGTTCTCTTCATCACTGCTGCCAGCCTCCACAAGCTCCGAACGCAGCACGCCACTCCCTGATGGTCCTGGCCCCCATCCCTGCATTATATGCAGGCCCCTCGTCTGAGTCCTCACTCTCTGAGACCTCAGCCATCAGCATCTGCTGCCGGTGAACCACAACACCTGCGGGCTGAATTCAACCCGTGATGTGGTCAGATCCGCCCCGCAGGGCCATCCTGGAAAATGTAAGAGGCCGTCCTGCATCACTTCCAATGCAAAGAGGAAACATCGGGCCAGCAGTTTGGGGAGTGACGTCAAGCTGGCCACACCCACCCAGTCAGCCACGCCTACCCAGTCAGCCACGTCTAGTGAGTGGCATCAAGCTGGCCGCACCCACCCAATCGGCCACGCTCCCCAAGGTCAACCACAGCCCTGATGTGGCCCTCAGTGAAATTGAGTTTGACACCCCTGCCCTGGGACGTTGTAACTGTTGGGAATCTATTCCGGTTGCACACGGCTGTGGGGATGCTGCTACAGCCCCAAGTGCAAGACGGGTTGCTAGTTGCTTTGTACAATGGCGTTGTCATTATGAATGGTCCCTCAACAGTTGATCGTAAGTCGAGGGCTTTCTGTATCCTTTCAGCACCGTTTTCAATCTGAAAACCTGTGGTGAACTTTAAAATAAACTTTTGAAGAGCAGAGGGTTGGACTAGAACAGGGGTCTCCAACCTTGGTCGCTTTAAGCCTGGAGGACTTCAGTTCAGTTAAGTTAAGACTCGTGGACTTCAACTCCCAGAATTCCTGAGCCAGCATGGTGAGGCTAGGCAACTATGATATGCTGGTTCAGGAATTCTGGGAGTTGAAGTCCACAGGTCATAAAGTTGATATAGTTCAGGGGTCCTCAAACTTGGCAACGTTAAGACTTGTGGACATCAACTGAGGAATTCTGGGAGCTGAAGTCCACAAGTCTTAAAGTTGCCAATTTTGGAGACCTCTGCCATAGTTGCTCACTCTTGCTCTATAGGCTAAGCATCATCAGAGGAAAACACTTTTTGCAGGACTTGTGGCCTTGTGCCAGGACAAAAATTCGGCACAGTTTCCAGAGCACGAAACATCCTTTTCTCACCAAGTTTAAAATCTTAGAGGACTTACCCCCCTCTGAATGGTTATACATGATGGAAGGGGGTGATTGTTCCCATGTTTCTCACTGTTACTCAGCTGACAGCAGACAACATGGCCCTGGAGAATGCTACATGGGTGTTGCTTGGATGGAGAACACCCTTCTCCTTTCTTCACTTTCTCTGAGTCAGAAGAAGACTCCCCAGCCAAAGCCCTGCCATCCAGACTCACAAATAAAAATAATTGTACTGTGGCATTGCGGTGGCAACGTTACTGGCTCCCCAGGGTGAGAGTATCTCCATCACCGTCCCTCAGGACCAGAGTATCTGATCCCTTGGTACAGTAGACTCCGTGCCAAGAGCAAATTGGCTTGTTGCTGCCCAATTAATTAAACTTGAGGTCCTCATCCTTCCCTTCTTTGCTCTCCTTCTCCTGGCCCAGCCATCGGTGCCTATGCAGCCCTTCGTGGAGGCCGTGAGGCCTATTTTGGCTCCTCTTAATGGCCACTCCTGTCAATCCTGTCAATCATGATTTCACGGATAGACGTTTCGAAACCCGCCTCCATAATTTCATTTTTTTTTTGCCTAAATGGAAAAAAATTTGTGAACTACAGGCATTCATGACATGTGCAAGTGGCAAGTGAAAAGGACTTCTACCCAACCCATCATACAGGGGTGGGCTTCAAACATTTTAGCAAAGGGTTCTCTGCCCGGTTGCTGGGTGGGTGTGGCCATGGTGGGTGTGGCCTAGTTGGCCTCCTGCACCACAGCGGGGAGGGGGGGCGTTTTTGCCCTCCCTGGGCTCCCAAGGCTTTCTGGAAGCCAGAAACGAACCCATTTCCGGCCTTCCCGAACTTCTGGGAGGCCCATTTTTTGCTCTCCCCAAAACTCTGTGTGCACCCTGCCCTTACCTGCATCCAAAATGGACCGCATGGGACTCCTGGGAGGAGTGGGTGGTGCCAACCAGGAGTGGGATTTGGGGGTTCTCCAAACTGCACAGAATCATAGCTAGGGGCTCTCCTGAACCCCCTAGCAGCCCAGCCCTGTCATCATACCCATTTTTTTGTCAAAAGCAAAAGTTTACTCGTGAAAAAAGGAGGGCTATGAAATGCTTCCCACAAATAGAAGAAGTGGGTACCAATAAAAGGGGCATATATGCAGTTCAGGGTTGAATTGAGGGGTCCTTGGTGCTCTGAGCTTGGTTGCTTCCTTGGAGATGTTTCATTATCCTAGATAAGCAAAGGTGATGTTACCTAATTTAGATATGTTACCTAGGCTAGCAAAGGTGATGTTACCTAATTTAGATAATGAAATGTTTGCTAGAACAGAGCTCTCCAACCTTGGCAACTTTAAGACCTGTGGAAGTCACTTCCCAGAATCCATAGCTGGCTGGGGAATTCTGGGAGTTGAAGTTCACAAGTCTTGAAGTTGCCAAGGTTGGAGACCTCTACGCTAGAAAACAACCAAGCTCAGAGATCACCAAGAACCCCTCAGAAGTGCTGGGTTCCCACCATGCTTAGCCAAGGCAATTAAAATTTGAGTCACTGCATTTATACAAATTGAATATGTTGGCTATTTTTAAATGTGGTTTGCTTTGTCTTAGTGTGTTATGCATCTCCACCCTGTTTATTTAGTTTATATATTAAGGTACTATAAACTGTCAGGTTAATTAATTCAGTAATCAAGTTAAATTTGTTATATGAACACAGCTGCTGAGTATTTTTTTTTAAATAAAGATTTTTTAAAAAAAATAAAATAAAAGCATTTGTATATCTCAATTCATAGCAACTTACTCCTGGCCAATGTGAAGGAAAAATATATATGTTAAAATACTAGTAGCAAGTCCAAATCTAATAAAATAACAAAGCAGGACAAACATCTCAACCAATTAGCTTTTAAAATAGAGCATCTTAAATTGCCCGTAGCATTAAAATATTTTAACTCTCCCCACAACCA
This sequence comes from Notechis scutatus, assembly GCF_049901735.1. Lineage (NCBI taxonomy): Eukaryota > Metazoa > Chordata > Lepidosauria > Squamata > Elapidae > Notechis > Notechis scutatus. The sequence goes on along the minus strand of NC_142016.1, from coordinate 16,529,622 downwards.
GGAGTTCAAGTGTCACCAGGCTCAAGGTTGACTTGGCCTTCCATCCTTCCAAGGTTGGTAAAACGTGGAGCCAGATTGTTGGGAGCAATAGGTTGACTCTGTAACCACTTAAAAGAGGGCTGCAAAGTGCTGAGAAGAGGTATAAAAGTCTAAGGGCTATTGAACATTTCCTCCAGATTGCTATGCGGGAGCACAATGGAGCTAAATTGAAGTACATATGTGTGAGTGTCTCCTCCGCAACCCCACCCGTGCGGACCAGATACCCGACCATCAGCTGTCAGGGGGGCGTTGTGCGCGCATGCGCAAGAGACCATTTCTGGGTGCGTGCTTGCATGCTGGCAGTAATGGCTCTGCATGCCACTTCCAGCAGGGGTGCCATAGGTTCGCCACCGCGGACCTATAGTCTTCGCCACAGGTGATTGCCAATAACAGCCAAGCCAAGAGATGTTGCTTGCAGTGGTGGGATTCAATTTTGTTTTACTACCGGTTCTGTGGGCGTGGCTTGGTGGGTGTGGCAGGGGAAGGATACTGTAAAATCTCCATTCTCTCCCCACCCCACTAACCTGCTTCCCAGCCCCGTTCTCCTCTGCAGGGCAACCAAAGAAGACCCAGCCGATCAGCTGGGACTTGGGAGGTAGAGAATAGATGGGGGCGGGGGCCAGTCAGAGGTTCTCCAAACTACTCAAAATTTCCACTACCGGTTCTCCAGAACTGGTCAGAACCTGCTGAATACCCACCTCTAGCTGCTTGGCTGTTGCTCCATCCTGACTACTCTTGTCGTCCTCCCAGAGGAGTTGGGTTGCCAGAGTCGTGCAGCCTTAAGTTTGAGCGGAAATGGCCCAGTTCAACCGAGCAACTCTTAAGAAAGTATCGTGGCCTCTTCTTCTTCCAGCCCTTCCTTTGGCTCTCTTCAGAGCAGCTGGCGGGGCTGTTCAGGTTCGACAGAAATGTGGAATCTCCCTACAGCTCTTCTGCCTACTGCCTGCGACGACGCACTGTCACCTCCATCATGCTTTTGTGCGGTTCTTGGTGTCTTGCATTTCTTTCTGAAGAGGCCATGGTGGGGCCAGCGGGGAGAGACGGGGGCGGGGGGACGTCTCTTTGCAAGAAACAGCCTCTGGCAGTTCTCCTCATGCATAAAATGAAGGTATTGCCGTGGCTTTTTCTTCTTCAAAGGGGAAAAAAAGGCAGCTGAACTAGTGGTATTCAGCAGGTTCTGACCAGTTCTAGAGAACCGGTAGCGGAAATTTTGAATAGTTCGGAGAACCGGCAAATCCCACCTCTGACTGGCCCCGCCCCCCATCTCTTCTCTGCCTCCCATTGAGTCCCAGCTGATTGGCTGGGTCTTCTTTGGTTGCCCTGCACAGGAGAACAGAGCTGAAAAGCAGGTCAGTGGGGTGGGGAGGGAAGGGAGATTTTGCAGTATCCTTCCTCTGCCATCCCCACCAAGCCACGCCCACCAAGCCACACCTCGCTCACCAAGCCACGCCCACAGAACCGGTAGTAAAAAAATTTTGAATCCCACCACTGAACTGAACCAACCATTTTCACAATCCAGGATCTTTCATGGAAGTTACTAGAGCCACTAAATAGGAAGTAGCAACCGGGACTCTACTCTTTATTTATTTTATTTATTTATTTATTTTATTTATTTGATTTGCCAATTGTTTACAAGATAATAAGTATAAGTGTATACATAGTTGTGAATACATGAAATGGGTACATATAAGAAAAATAAAAGAATAAGAGAAACAATAGGACAGGGACGGTAGGCACGTTGGTGCGCTTATGCACGCCCCTACAGACCTCTTAGGAAAGGGTGAGGTCAATAGTAGACAGTCTAAGGTTAAAGTTTTTGGGGTTTGGGGAAGAGACTACAGAGTCGGGTAGAGTATTCCAGACGTTGACCACTCTGTTGCTGAAGTCGTATTTCCTGCAATCAAGTTTGGTGCGGTTTACTTTGAGTTTGTATCTATTGTGTGCTCTTGTGTTGTTATGGTTGAAGCTGAAGTATTCATTGACAGGTAGGACATTGCAATGTATGATTTTATATACCATGCTTAAGTCAGACCGAAGACGGCGTAATTCAAGGTTTTCTAGTTCTAGAATTTCAAGTCTGGTGGCATAAGGTATTCTACAACGAGTAGAAGAGTGGAGAACTCTCCTTGTGAAATATTTCTGGACTTTCTCAATTGTGCTAATATCAGATACGTAATGAGGGTTCCAGTCTAGATCAGGGCTGTCAAACTCAAGGCCCGTGGGCCACATCTGGCCCGGGGGTTGCTTAGATTTGGCCCGCAGGGTTGCCCTGGAAACAGCCAAGGACCAGCCCATGGTGCCTGTGTGCGCCCCCCTCAAGCTCCTTTTTCACTGGCAGAGGGCTGCAGGAGGGCATCATGGCTGAAAATGCCCCCTCCCCTCCAGGCTCCATTTTTGCTGGCAGAGGGCTGGCAAAACAAACTAAAAGCAAAAGAAAACAAAAGGAGAAATGTTTCCCCTTTTGCATTTGAGCATCCAAGAAGGGACAGGAAAGGAGAAAGGGAAAGAGGAAAAAAAAGAAGGAAAGATGGGAAGAGAGCAAGGAAGGAAAAATAAGGAAAGAGGGGAAGGAAGGAGGAAGGAAGGAAGGAGGGATGGAGGAAGGAAGGAAGGAAGGAAGGAAGGAAGGAAGGAAGGAAGGAAGGAAGGAAGGAAGGAAGGAAGGAAGGAAGGAAGGAAGGAAGGAGGACAGAGAGATGGGGAGGGTCTGCGGAAAGTTCTCCCTTAGCACTTGGATATTTTCTGACTCAATAAGTCTAGGTGCCTTGACATGAGTGATGTTGAGCCCAGAAAATGGCCACGCCCCCAGCCTGCCTTCCCCCAAACACTGACCCTCAATGAATTTTGAGTTTGATGCTCCTGATCTAGATCTTTGGATATTTTCTGAAAGCTTCTTTTTAATAAGTCTTTAGTTAAGGTGCTTTTTCTGGAGGCAATTGGACTTTCTTGTTTTTTCTTTCAAAGACGTTTCACTTCTCATCCAAGAAGCTTCTTCAGCTGTGACAGAATAGTGGGGAATGGAAGGATTTATCTTCTTTGCAGACAGCTGGTCATTTGCATCCTTTTAGAGGGTCATTGAAGCACTTGGAGGTTTATCTCTGTCCTCATGGTCACCTGAGTAGTGTTTAATGATTCCTATAGTCTGCAATTTTTTTCTCTGGAAATCCATTCCTACTCCCACGCAATAGAATAGAATAGAATAGAATAGAATAGAACAGAACAGAACAGAACAGAACAGAATAGAACAGAACAGAATAGAATAGAATAGAATAGAACAGAACAGAACAGAACAGAATTCTTTATTGGCCAAGTGTGATTGGACACACAAGGAACACAAAGGGTGTTCATCACAAATTGCATAGCTAAAAGTCTGTAGAGATTCTTAGTCATCCAGGTCATGGCTGTCCCAAAGGCAACTGGAGGCAAGTGGACTTCCTAGTTTTTTCTTTGAAGACATTTTTCTTCTCATCCAAGAAGCTTCTTTAGCTCTGACAGGACAGGATCAGAAGTTTGGGTCCAAATGAAGCACTGTTGCAATCCAAACTCCACCACATTTATGCATGTGATGTCATGACATACATCTAGTCAGGAAACATCTGAAGTTGCGCCATGTTCCTCATTAGCTTCCTTTGACTTCCCTGCAGCTCCCACTGATGCAGTCCCTTTGACAATCTCATAACATGTAGTTTATCTAGAACAGTGGTTTTCAATTTTGGCAGCTTTAAGATGTGTGGACTTCACCTCCCGAATTCCTTAGCCAGTATGGCTGGTTGGGGGAAACCTGGGCGTTAAAAGTCCACACATCTTAAAATTCCTTGCATGATTGAGAAACACTGATTAGAAGGACCAAGTTGATAGCGGAATAGAAGGCCATTATAAATCTCAGCTCGTTTGTTGGTATTCTCATTTTTCTTAACAATATTAGATTTTGGCATAAGCAGTAATCTTGTGCCACAATGAAACGATTAGTCTTTAAAATGCCATAAGAATCCTTTTTGTATACTTATGCATATTTATTTCCTTGTAACAGAATAAACACTGTGGAACCTGCAAAAGCACAACAGCAATACATACACCCAATTGTATCCTTGGACACTTCATTTTCTTTTCTAGTAATTAGTCACTTGTTAATTTTCCAGGGTTTTCTCTCTGAAAGTATCACAACGTCTCCAAAGTGACATTTCAATTTTTGCAGTCTTATTTAGGGGGGACGTGGTGGCTCAATGGCTAAGACGCTGAGCTTGTCGATCAGAAAGTTTGGCAGTTCGGTGGTTCGAATCCCTAGTGCCACGTAACGGAGTGAGCTCCCGTTACTTGTCCCAGCTTCTGCTAACCTAGCAGTTTGAAAGCATGTAAAAAAATGCAAGTAGAAAAATAGGGACCACCTTTGGTGGGAAGGGAACAGAGTTCCGTGTGCCTTTGGTGTTTAGTCATGCCGGTCACATGACCACGGAGTCGTCTTCAGACAGCGCTGGCTCTTCGACTTTGTAACGGAGATGAGCACCGCCCCCTACAGACGGAAACGACTAGCACGTATGTGCGAGGGGAACCTTTACTTTTTACTTAAGGCAACCACATATGAGTAGGGCCAAAAGGTAGAACCAGGATTTGCATATAATCTACCAAAAATAAATTTAAAATAGAGAGAGGTAGGTACAAGTCACCCTCGACATCCGGGACCAGAATTTCCATTGCTAAGTAAGATAGTTGTTAAATGAGTCACAGCTCTTTTTTTTGCCATGGTTGTTAAGCGAATAATTGTGCTTATTAAATGAATTGTGCGGCCATTGAACAAATCTGGCTTTCTCCCCTCCCCACTTTTGATTCTGCTTGTTACAAGCCAGCTGGGAAGGTCACAAGTAGCAATCACATGACCCCGGGACACAGCAACTTTCATACATACCTGTGATGACCCGGGGTGTGGCACAAAGGCAACACAGTCAAATAAACAAGAAGAATCCTTTTATTATCTCCAACTTTGCCCCCATGTCCAGATTACCTTCGGTTGGAGAAAAACTCCCAGGAGCAGCCTTTAAGTGGAGGAAATTCAGTAGTTGGGAAGACACAGGAACACAGATAAGCCTCAATGTTACCAGATAATTCATGATTTGCTCCCAACAAGTTGCTGTGCGCAGCTTCCCTTTTTAAACACTGTGTTCCCAGCTGCAGCTAATGAAGGGAATCAGGGCCCTTTCCTCCCCTGTAATCCACACAACCCACATTGCTCCCTTCTCCGTTCCTCTCTGCGTGCCCTAGGATGATGAGTGGGTGGGCCTGGATCTTTCTCTGAATTCCCTCTCCCTTGCTCTACCTCTCCCTTTCTTCCACAACCAAGGGAGCCACACTCCCACTCCCTGTCAGCTGCTTGGCCTCCCCCTCCAAATCAGATTCTGACAGGGGCATGACATACCTGCTGGTTGGCAAGTGCCTGAATGTTGCTCATGTGTCCGTGGGGATGCTGTGACACTCATGAGTACAAGGGTGGTGGTGGTTGTAAACAACTTTTTTTCAGTGCCATTGTAACTTAGAATGGTTGCTAAACGAATGGTTCTAAGTCAAGGACTATTTGTAGAGTTTTGCCACCACCGTTGCCATTGAAATAGAATAAGAAATACAATATACCTCCAGGGGAAGATTGGAAAAAGGTTGATCCGTGCAGCTTTATGACAGAGACAGACTCCACTCTCCCACAAATGAATGTTGACCCTCTTTGTTAATATCTCCTTGTTTTTCCAAGGAGGGCTTGCAATGTCTTTGATCCACCCTCTCCGTCCCACCTGTTTGTCTTACTATTCTTCTACTTCCCTCAACCGTGTCCCTTCTAACCGTTTTCAAAAGCAACAAGTTCAGGGGAAAAAAAAAGGGGGACAGTCTTATTTTTAAAGAGAGGCAGCCAACCTTGATCTTGTTCACTCTCTTCTCGTGTTGGGTTTAAAACTGCTCTGCTCTCCTGGGTCACGATGGGGGGAAAGGCAACCCCCCAGGCGCGTCGGGACTGCAGCATTCCTGCTCAATTCCCAGATGCGCCCCGGGGGAAGAAGCAGGGCGTAACCTAAGCTAGACTTCCAGGACAGGTATGGCATTGGAGCCAGGGAGAGAACTCCAAACAGGAGAAGGTAGCTGCTGTCTTGAAACGGAAAGGTTTGAAGCATGCATCCGATGGATGAATTGATTAGACCCAGCGTCTGAGCTTAGTGCCCAGAGTTTGGAGCCCAGCAACTGTGTGTGTGGTAGGGGGGGGAGAGAAGAGAAAGAAAGGAGAGAGAGGAGAGGGGAGGGAGAGGAAGAGAGGAAAGAGAGAGAGAGAAATGAGAGAGAGAGAGAGGGATAGGGGGAGGGAGGGAGAGAGAGAGAGAGAAAGAAAGAAAAGGAGAAGGAGAGAAAGAGAAATGGAAGGAGGGAGGGGGAGGGAGGGAGAGAAGAGAAATGGAGAAAGAGGGTGGGATAGGGAGGGAGGGAGAGAGAGAGAGAAAGAAAGGGAAAAGGAGAGAAAGAGAAATGGAAGGAGGGAGGGGAGGGAGAGAGAGAGAGAAATGGAGTGAGAGAGAGGGATAGGGAGGGAGGGAGAGAGAGAAAGAAAGAAAGGGAGAAGGAGAGAAAGAGAAATGGAGAGGGGGAGGGGGAGGGAGGGAGAGAGAGAAAAATGGAGAGAGAGAGAAATGGAGAGAGGGAGGGGAGGGAGGGAGAGAGAGAGAAATGAGAGAGAGAGAGGATAGGAGGGAGAGAGAGAAAAGGAGAGAAGAGAGAGAAATGGAGAGAGGGAGGGGGGGAGGGAGGAAGAGAGAGAGAAATGAGAGAGAGGGGGGATAGGGAGGGAGGAGAGAGAGAGAAAGAAAGAAAGGAGAAGGAGAGAAAGAGAAATGGTAGAACGTAAAAAGATCTCTGTTTATTTATTTGTAAAATTTATTAGCTGCCCATCTTACCATGTAGAAGCTCCGAGCAGCTTACAATATTAAAATATAAAACTATGCCAAACCTAATAAGGCAAATGTAATGCTATATTAAAAAAAAAAATAAACCTAGCTAAAAGGGAAGGAAGGAGGAGGGAGTATGATGAGAAGGGGTTTTTCAAAGGGCAGGTGCCACAGCAGGAAAGGGTCTCGCTCTCTCCCTGGACCCCGCCAGCTGGACTATTCTGTGGCCAATGGGACCCCACAGCAACCTTATTGGGGGAAGGGGTTCATTAAAAATCTTCCTTGCTACCTGCCATACATTTTTGAGAAACCCAGGAGGACTGCTTGCTCTTCTTGGGCAGATCAAGTCAAGCCAACTAGCATTTGTACAAGGGACCGGTTCCACACCTCTTCTCCCCTGCTGCAGCTGGTGGGATGGGAGGGAAAGGCACCCCCTCCTCCAGTCCATTCCCTCCCCGCTTCCTCCTTTTGGTTTTGGTCAAGGGGTTTCCAAGTCGTCTCCTGCACTGCGGGATGGGAAGAGTTAACGGCGGAGGCCCTACCTGCTATTGCATTTTAAAGATGCCGAGATGAAAGCCCATAATTTATTCTCCCCACACACGAAGGAGCAATTAGTTCTAAACACGGCTTAATCAGTCAGCGAGAGATTGATTTCTGTAGACTTGGATTTGGTGGCTGCTGGCAGAGTGCCAGCCTGCAAGCAGTCTCCAAATAAATGAAGTGCAGAGAAGCAAGCCATTCCATAATATGATCTACGGGCCTCTGTAACTTTCTTGCCTGCTCATTAGTATGCCTCTGGACAAAGGCACGGATCCAAACTCTGCAGTCGCCTCGCCAGCCTCTCACCGGGCGATTTTCGACCCCTGTGCCTCCTTCCAGCCCATCCCCCTGTCTGTATGTGCAATTCCTCGCTTAGTACATTCAGCCCAGCAGCCGGCTTTGCCCAGTTCCAGACAAGAACCAAAACAAAAGGAACACTCAGCACACATCGGACAGCTGATAGATGTCAGTTTCGGAGTTCCATAAAACTCAGGAGAGAGAGAGGGGAGAGGGAGAGGGACTGGAGAGATAAAGATTGGAGAGAGAGATTGGAAAGAGAGATTGGAGAGAGGGATTGGAGAGAGATGAGAGGGGGGGAAGAGAGAAAGAGAGAGAGATTGGAGAGAGAAAGATTGGAGAGAGATTGGAAAGAGAGATTGGAGAGGGGGATTGGAGAGAGATGAGAGAGGGGGAAGAGAGAAAAGAGAGAGAGATTGGAGAGATAAAGATTGGAGAGAGATTGGAAAGAGAGATTGGAGAGGGGGATTAGAGA